>NC_048583.1:32205416-32235416 GCF_013265735.2 Oncorhynchus mykiss | reverse complement strand
AGCTGTGTAGAGACACACACACACACACACACACACACACACACACACACTAGCTGTGTAGAGATACACACACACAAACACACACACACACTCACTAGCTGTGTAGAGATACACACACTCACTAGCTGTGTAGAGATACACTCACACACACACTCACTAGCTGTGTAGAGAGAGAAACACACACACTCACTCACTAGCTGTGTAGAGAGACACACACACACACACTCACTAGCTGTGTAGAGATACACACACACAAACGCTCACTAGCTGTGTAGAGATACACACACACAAACGCTCACTAGCTGTGTAGAGATACACACACTCACTAGCTGTGTAGAGACACACACACACACACACACACTCACTAGCTGTGTAGAGATACACACACACAAACGCTCACTAGCTGTGTAGAGATACACACACACACTCACTAGCTGTGTAGCGATACACACACACACTTACTAGCTGTGTAGAGATACACACACACTCACTAGCTGTGTAGAGATACATACACACACACACACACACACACACACACACACACACACACATACACTCACTAGCTGTGTAGAGATACACACACACACACACACACACACACACACACACACACTCACTAGTTGTGTAGAGATACACACACACACACACACACACTAGCTGTGTAGAGGTACACACACACACACACACACACACACACACACACACTAGCTGTGTAGAGATACACACACACTCACTAGCTGTGTAGAGATACACACACACACACTTACTAGCTGTGTAGATATACGCACACACACTAGCTGTGTAGAGATACACAAACACACGCTCACTAGCTGTGTAGAGATACACACACACACACACACACACACACACACACACACACACACTAGCTGTGTAGAGATACACACACGCACACCCACTAGCTGTGTTGAGATACACACACACACACACACACACACACACACACACACACACAGCTGTGTAGAGATACACACATACACACACACACACACTCACTAGCTGTGTAGAGATACACACACACCACACACACACTCACTAGCTGTGTAGAGACACACACACACACACACACACACACACACACACTAGCTGTGTAGAGATACACACACACAAACACACACACACACTCACTAGCTGTGTAGAGATACACACACTCACTAGCTGTGTAGAGATACACACACACACACACTCACTAGCTGTGTAGAGAGAGAAACACACACACTCACTCACTAGCTGTGTAGAGAGACACACACACACTCACTAGCTGTGTAGAGATACACACACACAAACGCTCACTAGCTGTGTAGAGATACACACACACAAACGCTCACTAGCTGTGTAGAGATACACACACTCACTAGCTGTGTAGAGACACACACACACACACACACACACTCACTAGCTGTGTAGAGATACACACACACAAACGCTCACTAGCTGTGTAGAGATACACACACACACACTTACTAGCTGTGTAGAGATACACACACACTTACTAGCTGTGTAGAGATACACACACACTCACTAGCTGTGTAGAGATACATACACACACACACACACACACACACACACACATACACTCACTAGCTGTGTAGAGATACACACACACACACACACACACTCACTAGTTGTGTAGAGATACACACACACTCACTAGCTGTGTAGAGATACACACACACACTCACTAGCTGTGTAGAGATACACACACACACACACTAGCTGTGTAGCGATACACACACACTCACTAGCTGTGTAGAGATACACACACACACACACTCACTAGCTTTGGAGAGATACACAGACACACTCACTAGCTGTGTGGAGATACACACACACACACTCACAAGCTGTGTAAAGATACACACACACACACACTCACAAGCTGTGTAGAGATACACACACACACACACTCACAAGCTGTGTAGAGATACACACACACACACACACTCACAAGCTGTGTAGAGATACACACACACACACACACACACACACTCACAAGCTGTGTAGAGATACACACACACACACACTCACTAGCTGTGTAGAGATACACACACTCTCACTAGCTGTGTTGAGATACACACACACACACTCACTAGCTGTGTAGAGATACACACACACACACTCACTAGCTGTGTAGATACACGCACACACACTAGCTGTGTAGAGATACACAAACACACGCTCACTAGCTATGTAGAGATACACACATACACACACACTCACTAGCTGTGTAGCGATACAGACACACACACACACACTCACTCACTAGCTGTGTAGAGATACACACACACACACACACACAACACACACACACTAGCTGTGTAGAGATGCACACACAAACACACACACACACACACACACTCACTAGCTGTGTAGAGACACACACACACACACACACACACACACACACACACACACACACACACACACACACACACACACTAGCTGTGTAGAGATACACACACACACAAACACACACACACACACACACTCACTAGCTGTGTAGAGATACACACACTCACTAGCTGTGTAGAGATACACACACACACACTCACTAGCTGTGTAGAGAGAGACACACACACACTCACTAGCTGTGTAGAGACACACACACACACACACACACTCACTAGCTGTGTAGAGATACACACACACAAACGCTCACTAGCTGTGTAGCGATACACACACTCACTAGCTGTGTAGAGACACACACACTCACTAGCTGTGTAGAGATACACACACACAAACGCTCACTAGCTGTGTAGAGATACACACACACTCACTAGCTGTGTAGAGATACATACACACACTCACTAGCTGTGTAGAGATACACACACACTCACTAGCTGTGTAGAGATACATACACACACACACACACACACACACATACACTCACTAGCTGTGTAGAGATACACACACACACACACACACTCACTAGTTGTGTAGAGATACACACACACACACACTTACTAGCTGTGTAGAGATACACACACACACTCACTAGCTGTGTAGAGATACACACACACACTAGCTGTGTAGCGATACACACACACTCACTAGCTGTGTAGAGATACACACATACTCACTAGCTGTGTGGAGATACACACACACACACACACACACACACACACACTAGCTTTGTAGAGATACACAGACACACTCACTAGCTGTGTGGAGATACACACACACACTCACAAGCTGTGTAGAGATACACACACTCACAAGCTGTGTAGAGATACACACACACTCACAAGCTGTGTAGAGATACACACACACACACACACACACTCACAAGCTGTGTAGAGATACACACACACACTCACAAGCTGTGTAGAGATACACACACACACACTCACTAGCTGTGTAGAGATACACACTCACTAGCTGTGTAGAGATACACACACACACACTCACTAGCTGTGTAGATACACGCACACACACTAGCTGTGTAGAGATACACAAACACACGCTCACTAGCTATGTAGAGATACACACACACACACACTCACTAGCTGTGTAGAGATACACACACACACACACTAGCTGTGTAGAGATACACACACACACACACACACAACACACACACACTAGCTGTGTAGAGATACACATACAAACACACACACACACACACACACACACACACACACACACACACGCTAGCTGTGTAGAGATACACAACACACACTAGCTGTGTTTCAGCGTCTTTTTCTTCTGCCTGGTATGTGAAGGCTATCTCCATGTTTACTGGTGTAGAGATACATACAGACATCTTGCTATGTACTTGGTATTGCCACTCTTATTTAAGCCTCAAGGTTGTTGTGAATTGCCACTTCTATGAATGACATACACATTGTTATGTGGGCTGAAGAAGAACCTTCAATACTGAGATTGATGGTTCTTATGTCCGTTACATTGGAACAATGACACCCTTTTTCCTATATAGTGCACTAGATTTTAGCATAATGCCATTGGGCTCTGCTAGTGCACTATGTTTGGGAATTGTTGTATTTTGGGGGGATTCCGTCTTTGTCTAGCAATTTGATGATCCAAACAAACCATTAAAACGTTTTCTCAGTTGAAATGTGATCAACCACAGCTCTCAAGCATGAGAGAAGAACACCTCATTGAAACAGATCTTATTTCTGGGAAGATGAGTTGAATCAACAACACTGGAACACTGGAGAGTAATATTTGTAGTGACATCTGATCAATCCTTCACCGCTCTCCAAACACTTTTTAATTGGAAAATAGGAGATTTAGGGCTGTGTAATCACAATCCAAATATTTCACCCAGACCCAAATTCCCACGTGTGTTCTTGAGCTGAGAACACTGGAGCTTGTCTTTGCATAGCAACGTGTGCCTGCTCTGCCTTTCTGCCCTACCTGCCTGCTCTGCCTTTCTTCCCTACCTGCTCTGCCTTTCTGCTCTGCCTTTCTGCCCTGCCTGCCTGCTCTGCCTTTCTGCCCTACCTGCCTGCTCTGCCTTTCTGCCCTACCTGCCTGCTCTACCTTTCTGCCCTACCTGCTCTGCCTTTCTGCCCTGCCTGCCTGCTCTGCCTTTCTGCCCGGCCTGCCTGCTCTGCCTTTCTGCCCTGCCCGCCTGCGCTGCCTTTCTGCCCTACCTGCCTGCTCTGCCTTTCTGCCCTACCTGCCTGCTCTGCCTTTCTGCCCTACCTGCCTGCCTGCCTTTCTGCCCTATTTGCGCTGCCTTTCTGCCCTACCTGCCTGCTCTGCCTTTCTTCCCTACCTGCTCTGCCTTTCTTCCCTACCTGCGCTGCCTTTCTGCCCTACCTGCTCTGTCTTTCTGCCCTGCCTGCCTGCCTGCACCGCCTTTCTGCCCTGCCTGCCTGCCTGCTCCGCCTTTCTGCCCTGCCTGCCTGCGCTGCCTTTCTGCCCTGCCTGCTCTGCCTTTCTGCCCTGCCTGCCTGCCTGCTCCGCCTTTCTGCCCTGCCTGCCTGCGCTGCCTTTCTGCCCTACCTGCTCTGCCTTTCTGCCCTGCCTGCCTGCCTGCGCTGCCTTTCTGCCCTACCTGCTCTGCCTTTCTGCCCTGCCTGCCTGCCTGCCTGCGCTGCCTTTCTGTCCTGCCTACCTGCTCTGCCTTTCTGCCCTGCCTGCCTGCGCTGCCTTTCTGCCCTGACTGCCTGCGCTGCCTTTCTGCCCTGCCTGCCTGCGCTGCCTTTCTGCCCTACCTGCCTGCTCTGCCTTTGTGCCCTACCTGCCTGCCTGCCTTTCTGCCCTATCTGCGCTGCCTTTCTGCCCTACCTGCCTGCTCTGCCTTTCTTCCCTACCTGCTCTGCCTTTCTTCCCTACCTGCGCTGCCTTTCTGCCCTACCTGCTCTGTCTTTCTGCCCTGCCTGCCTGCCTGCACCGCCTTTCTGCCCTGCCTGCATGCCTGCTCCGCCTTTCTGCCCTGCCTGCCTGCGCTGCCTTTCTGCCCTGCCTGCCTGCTCTGCCTTTGTGCCCTACCTGCCTGCCTGCCTTTCTGCCCTATCTGCGCTGCCTTTCTGCCCTACCTGCCTGCTTTGCCTTTCTTCCCTACCTGCTCTGCCTTTCTTTCCTACCTGCGCTGCCTTTCTGCCCTACCTGCTCTGTCTTTCTGCCCTGCCTGCCTGCCTGCACCGCCTTTCTGCCCTGCCTGCCTGCCTGCTCCGCCTTTCTGCCCTGCCTGCCTGCGCTGCCTTTCTGCCCTGTCTGCCTGCGCTTCCTTTCTGCCCTGCCTGCCTGCGCTGCCTTTCTGCCCTGACTGCCTGCGCTGCCTTTCTGCCCTACCTGCCTGCATGCCTACCTGCCTCTGCCTGTCTGTCTGTATCCATGTGTCTGATTGTTTTGGCAGCACAATTTAGATCTTTCATGCAGCTGTGAATATTTGTTAAGAAGGCCCACATTGAAAGTAAAATCATTCCTTTTTGCTCCTCACACTTCAAACACTTGGCAGTGCTCTGGGAGCCATGAGAACACGGTGGGTCTCTGGAGAACCCAGCAGCAGAAAGGCCAAAGCTAGCTTGTGTCCAAAATGGCACCATGTTCCCTATTTAGTGATCTACTGGTCAAAAGTAGTGCACTATATAGGGAATAGGGTTCCATTTGAGACGCAGACCAGAGTCAAGCAGCTGCAGGGGAGGGGAGGGACCCAGCCGGTCTCTCTGACGAGGCAATGATACTGGAAAATATTATATCAAAACCCCTTTTCTTTTCCTTTCAATTCACTCTCTCCACCAACTTTAAGAGTCCCCATTTAAGATTTGAATAATTGTATCATATATATTTTATTACATGTCGTTTATTGTCTTTTTCCTCCACCAACAAGCTTATTTGGACCTTTTGTAGCTATGGGCTGTTTACTTGTGTTTTTGGCTTCAAAGTAGTTTTGTCCTCCAGTACTTTTCCAACTCCCACTCGTCTTTTACCTCCCCCCAGGTAGTGTAGGCCGTCTGTTGTGTTCGCTAGCCATGGGGCTCTCTCTTTCTTTCTCCCCCTCTCTCTATCTCTCTCTTTCTTCCCCTCTCTCTATCTCTCACTATCCCTCATGGAGGAAATGATACCTGCCTGAAGTTTGGCCCATCTACTCAGCATAGACGGACATCCTTGTGTTCGGGCCCTTCCTAATCTTTTTTTTTTGTTGCAAATACACTGTCAATTTGAGAATCTAGGCCTTGGAGAGTTTTCACCCCACGAGACCCACCATGTTTAAATGTGATGTCTTTAATATTGCCAGGCTGCTGTTTTCCCCCTGGCTGGCCTGCAAGGTCGGACAAAGCGTAGGTAGCTTCATTGAGAGCTGCCTTCATGGTTCAGGCTGAAGACTACTGTTGCCATATTGATTGTTATGCTTGACCTCTCTATGCGTTTAAGGTCCACTCTAGGGACAGATTGTGTTTCGACTTTAGCAAAGTAAGGACCTCATTCAAATATGAAAGGTATTTGGAAATGATTTCCTGTTCTATTCTGTAATGTGAAATGAATTGGCCTATAGAACCTATATTTCAGTTGGTTCAATTAAGTCTGCCAATATTAGTTATGCTCTTTCTCTTTTCGAACTATAAATACCCCATCTGACTGAGTGATAACCCTGAGAGCCACTGTGGCCTGCCTCTCCCATGTGAATTCCAAGAGTTGCAGAACACAACCAATCTGTGTGCATCCATATGGCAGAGGCTTGGCATAAGCAAACCTTTCAGCCTCAGTCAGCGCAGGGAACTGGGACCTCACTGTGTAGAGTGCCTCAAATGGCACCTTATTCGCAAATAGTGCACTACTTTTGAGCCCTATGAGCCCTGGTCAAAGGTTGTAGACTATATTGGTGTTTGTCTCGCTACGAGTTAAAGTTTATGCTTATCTAGACTGCGAAAGACTCAATTCAATTCAATGGAACTTTATTTGTCTCCTTTAGGGCCAAATCAATAGTAGGGTCATATCAGACTTTTCAGCAGTTTCCTCCTTACCCATCCAATACTTTTATAAATGTTAAAGGACTAGTTCACTATTTTACTTAATGTTAGATGATTCCTTACCCTGAAAGTTGTCTATGGACCAGGAGAAACTATGATTCAAGGTTCAGTTTACTTTAAACAGCAATTTCAAACTTTAGCAACCGCTAGCTAAAAATCTATGGAAGGGATGTGAGCATGTTTACAAAAATGATGTCCAAATCATCTGAAATCAACTCCATATTTGGTTTGATGTTACTTAACCCTCCTGCTGTGTTCTGGTCAAATTGGACCGATTTACACATTTTCTCTCTGAAAAATGTAGTTCATTTAATCTGATTGTCATAAGGTTCCATGACTTTGTCCACACAGGGCATCTGAACACACATTTTCATAAAATATGGTGTGTTTTATTTAACTGTTGTACACCTGTGGTGTTCCCGGTCAAAAATGACCAGTCATTAGAAGTAAATGTGTGAGACTACAATTAGTGTTTAAAATTGAGTTCAGGCACATGCCCATTCATCAGATGGACACACTTCCTCTCCCAGACCCCACATGCATGTGTGTTTGAGCACACACACACAATCTCACTTCCCTTCTTGGCTTCCATTGCAACCCCCATGGGAATCTTTTCCCAATAGAATCTTTCTCGCATGGGAACCACACCTGTTGGCATTCTCACAAACAATCGCAACATTGTTTCAATAATATATAGAACTTTTCTAACAGCTCTGGTATATAAAGCTTTTTTGAGGCATTGCTCACAATTCATTCTGTGGCAGCACAATGACCAAACAATATACTGTATGTGAGGCTCTTGATCATATATTTGATCCTGACACTGGTGAGGAGGAGAGAGGCCAGGAAACTGACAGTGAAGATGCATTAGAGGAGGAAGTGTCAGAAGTTGAAGACATCACAGAATATGATCCAGACCAAGAGACAACCGATGTGGAACAACTCAGCGATGAGGAAGAGGGCCCTGCTGAGGTTGTTGTTACATTCCGGTCAAAGAATTTATCCTGGACTTCATCCCCACCTGTGAGAGGAGAGGTTGGCTGAAAATGTTATCAGGATGACCCCAGGGCCAATGAGATACGCCATATCCCGGGTTTATGACATAACATCCTGCTTCGAACTGTTCCTGACAGAGTCAATCGAAACGATAGTGATAAACATGACCAACTTGGAGGGGAGATGCATTTACCAAGACAGCTGGAAGGAGGTAGACCGGACAGACGTCCAAGCATACGTGGATCTCTTGATTTTGTCCGGTTTGTACAGAACCAGAAACAAATTACCACCTGGTTATGGGATCCAGAGTCTGGTCGGGGGATTTTCCGTGCCACTATTGGACTCCAGACATTTCAGGTGTTGTCTAGGGGGATTCGCTTCGACAACCATGATACAAGACCAGGCTGCCGTCAACAAGGCAAGCTGGCAGCGATCAGAGAGGTTTGGCGCTAGTGGGTGGAGCGCCTGCCACTCATCTATAAGGACTCTATAAAGTCCAGACATCACAGTGGATGAGCGTCTGGTCACATTTAGGGGACGCTGCCCATTCAAACAGTGCATGCCAAGCAAACTGTGTAAATATGGAGTAAAGATATGGGAAGCATGTGATGCCAGGACAAGTTATGCCTGAAACATGTAGGTTTATACCTGCTGACCTGTTGGAAACCTACTGACGGTGTTCCCGAAAGGAACCAGGCAAACCTGCTGACAGTGTTCCCGAAAGGAACCAGGCAAACCTGCTGACAGTGTTCCCGAAAGGAACCAGGCAAACCTGCTGACAGTGTTCCCGAAAGGAACCAGGCAAACCTTCTGACGGTGTTCCCGAAAGGAACCAGGAAAACCTTCTGACGGTGTTCCCGAAAGGAACCAGGCAAACCTGCTGACAGTGTTCCCGAAAGGAACCAGGCAAACCTGCTGACAGTGTTCCCGAAAGGAACCAGGCAAACCTGCTGACAGTGTTCCCGAAAGGAACCAGGCAAACCTGCTGACGGTGTTCCCGAAAGAAACCAGGCAAACCTGCTGACGGTGTTTCCGAAAGGAACCATTGGAACCTTCTGACGGTGTTCCCGAAAGGAACCAGGGGAAGCGAGTGGTCCTGGAAATGACTGCAGGTCACCAGGGGCACAACATAACATGTGACAATTTCTTCACCTCATATGCTCTTGGTCAGGAGCTGCTCCAAAGAAAATGACCATGGTGGGGACGGTCAGGAGGAACAAGCCTGAGTTGCCTCCTGCCTTACTCACTACCAAGGACAGGGATCGTTTTTCCTCTAAATGGATCTTCACCGATACACACACACTTGTGTCCTGATGACAACTCTGCACAGGGATGCCGCTGTGAGTACCAGGGAGGACAGGAAGCCCAGCGCTGTCCTGGCTTACAACAGGAACAGAGAGGAGCTGACAACCTTGATAAGGTTTGTTACTCTTTATCTTTCAAGTCTCATGTACTTTTTTTTCTATTACCAGATTGTTTTATCTGCACCATAAAAATAAGACCTGTTGTTGTTTGGTGAAATGCGGAGTCCTGTTGTTGTTTGTGAACAATATGGAGTCAATTCTAGTCATTTGAATATGTAAATATGTTTTGGATGTGATAAATTAAAACAACGCTTTGATGCAATTTTTCATGTTACTAAGTATCACTTGTATGTACTCATTATTTTATTTACTGATTGTTGCACTTTTGCCGGTTACTGGCACATACTCTTATAAGAGGATGAGGGCACGTTGGCCCATGGTGGTGTTCTTCAACATCCTAGATGTGTCGGCCTACAACGAGCTTGTCGTGTGGATGGAGGTGATTCCAGGCTGCAAGCAGGGGAAATTCTTCAAGAGGAGACTATTCCTAGAAGAGTTGGGGGAAAGCCATGGTGACACCCCTCACTCAAAGGCGCCAACACCTTCCTCCAACACCATCCTCTGCTGGATTGGTGAGAGATATACAAGGGCCAGAAGCTAGATCTACGGCCGGCAGAGACAGAAGAGACAAGAGGAAGAGGGGCGATCTGTGTGCACCAAGAGATGTCAAAACGAGCATTATGTGCCATAAACGCAGTGCATATATTTGCCAGGCACATACAACAACCAGCCTGTATTGTCAACATGTGCATGAGATCAACACAAAATGTATCTACCATTGATTGACAGATTGTGAACATTTTAATGTTTTTGTTATTGTTAGTACTGTTATTGTTACTGTTGGTCTTTAATGTGTTCAGACATACATTTTGTAATATGTATGTTCTCAGGTCAATGAGGCCTACAGGCCATAAATAGCAAATAGAAGTTCAAAACTTGTAATGTTCACAGGAACTTAAGTTGATAAAAATATCTAGCACAACATTAGGTGATAATATATGTATTATTATGAATTTATAATCAGCCATAATGGGGGCGGTTATTTTGGACCGGGAACACAGAATTAATGAACATGAAACGAACACACAGGAGGTGATTTGGCCATAAAAAAAAACAACATGCTCACATTACTTCCATTGATTTGTAGCATGTGGTGGCTAAAGGCAGCTGAAGTTTGTAATGGCTATATATAGAGAACTGAACCATGAATTACAGTTTCTCCAGCCCCATAGACTACGTTCAGGGTGAGAAATCGTCTAACGTCAAGCTGTAAAACAGTGAACTACTCCTTCAATAGAGTCATGTCAGCTATAAGCACTCGAATGTCAAAGCCAAACCTCCTCATGTACTGTATATATTTAGCAGACACAGGCTAACTGTGATGTGGCTGTATTTGATCTAAGTGGAGTTGCCGTATAAGAGAGCTCTTGGTTTGTAATATTTTCCTTAGATATCGTAATAACATGGGGTCCTTAGAATATAATAGTATATGCCATTTAACAGACGCTTTTAACCAAAGTGACTTTTTCATCCTCAAATACATTTTCTCATGGGTGGCCACAGTGGGAATTGACCCTCGATCCTGACGTTGGAAAAGCGTCATGGTCTACCAACTGAGCCACACAATTCACTCTTCACAAACCCAGACACTCATTGAACGGGTTAGTGGCAAATATTTTTGAGCAGCCTTTAAGGAAACTAAGCAGTGAACCTCTGCCTTGGCTCCAGAGTGAGTCACCTAGCAGATAGGTCCTACAGTAGCTTCACCGCCACAGGCTCAGCTGCCGCTCTTCGTTAGTGGTGCTTCGCCCTTCTAGGCCTGAACATCTCTCTGTGTACAAACACCACTGACCTTACCAAACACTGCTGGCTCCTACACAACGTGTGTGGGTGTGGGTGTGTGGTGTGTGTGTGTGTGGAAAAAACACTTCCCCCTACACCGCTGGCTCCTACACAACACACGGCTCATTCATCAGGCGTGACCCGCCACCAGCCAGCTTAGCACTTGTCTGTCCTACTCACAGATGTATAGAGGAGCAGCTAGCGGAGTGGCAAGGCTCGGACTGGTGGTAGAGCTGTTGGGTTGGGTTGAGGCTGGGCAGGGCTGGAGCTAGGGCTGGTGGTAGAGCTGGTGGCTGGGGTTGTGTTGGATTGGGGCTGAGGCTGGGCAGGGCTGGAGCTAGGGCTGGTGGTAGAGCTGGTGGCTGGGGTTGTGTTGGATTGGGGCTGAGGCTGGGCAGGGCTGGAGCTAGGGCTGGTGGTAGAGCTGGTGGCTGGGGTTGTGTTGGATTGGGGCTGAGGCTGGGCAGGGCTGGAGCTAGGGCTGGTGGCTGGAATTGTGTTGGGTTGGGGCTGAGGCTGGGGCTGAGGCTGAGGCAGGGCTGGAGCTAGGGCTGGGGTTGGGTTGAGGCTGAGGCAGGGCTGGAGCTAGGGCTGGTGGCTGGGGTTGGGTTGGGGCTGAGGCAGGGCTGGTGGCTGGGGTTGGGTTCGGGCTGAGGCTGGGCAGGGCTGGTGGTTGGAGCTGGGACTCAGGCTGGACTGTGCTGGTCAGGCAGGCAGCAGACCGGGTGACTGATGTAGTGAGTAATGTGTGTTTATGTTCCAGGGGAGCGGGTTCAGCAGGCCTCCAGAATGGTGGCCGTCCGGCTGCCCTTCACCGGCCCAGAGGAAGAAGAGGAGGAGGGCTCTGTCAGTCTGGGGCTCAGCACCGGAGGAGGAGGAGGAGGAGGAGGAGGAGACACAGACTCATCAGGGAATGACATATTCTAGTGCTGCTGACCTGCTTTAGTCATTACTGAGACATTATAGAAGAATGCCTCCAAGACGCCTACTACTTCCATCTCCGTTTCATCACACTCAGTGGATCGATGGGGAGACCACTAAAGACTTCTTACCAGATCTGGACAGAGCTTAGCAGAGAGAGATAACATTCCATTTCTTGTGAAGATCTTCAGACATTCGCTGTTTATTTACCTCTGGAACCAATAACCATGTGTTTGGACCAATTTGCCTGTCAGATAATCAATGTATTGTATGTAGCAATAATCAATGATAGTTATTTTTTTACCAATAAAGTTGATACTTTTGAGTGTTTTAGTAACAACTGTTATATAAACTGTTATCTTAACTTCATACTTACCCTATGCAAAATGAAAAAAATGTCATTCAAATACACATTTTCATTTAAATACAGTCAACTCCAGGCATATCAGTTATGTGGTTGTTTTCATAGCTACATTGTGATATTCAGACAAGTCAGCCAGTCATTCAAATGTTTTGTTGAGTTATTCCCCGAGCCCATGTAAACAGTGTGATGTCATGGCCATGCTACTAGAGTACATTGCACTAGACTAGGAGATTGGCTTTTCACCTCATTACACACCCATTTGCTTTCCTGCTGCCCCAGATGAAGATAGTATCTCCGTCCCAAATGGCACCCTATTCCCTGCACTATGTTTGACCAGGGCCCGAAAGGTAGTGGACTGTGTAGGGAATAGTGAATTTGTGACTCAGCCAGTATATCTGATGTTGCTGTGCTGTACGCAACACTAACAACGCCAGCCTAATGAGCATCCTGTTTCAATTCACCAAGTGTGCCAAGAGGAGAAACTAAAAGAGCGTTCCTCTCCCTCCTAGCTAAACCAAAGAGAAGTCGTCTTAGTTGGGTCCCATTTCTTATCCAAAGTTCACCAAATGAAGGCGATATGTTGAATCTGCTATAAACTGCTGCTCACTCTCTATGGAGTTAGCCTGGACTCCAAACAGAATATCGCTCCATTTGACTTGTGTTTCACTTCACAGATAGACTGAATCAGTAAAGGGTTGTAGCTAAGTAGAGGAGCAGGATTAAATGTAGCTCCATGTCAGGCCATGCAGTGTAGTGATAAGTCACGATGATAAAGAGAGGAAGGAAATGAGATTAAAGACAGGAGGGCAGATGGTCTGGCATGACACTGACCAGGAAACTGCACCTCTATCTGCAACAACTCTCTGTCATTCTCGCTCTCCCTCACCCAATCTCCCTCCCTCTCTCGCTCTCCCCCTCTCGCTCTCCCTCCCTCTCTCTCTTGCTCTCCCTCTCTCTCCCTCTCTCTCTCGCTCTCCCTCCCTCTCTCTCTCTTGCTCTCCCTCTCCTGCTCTCCCTCCCTCTCTCTCTCTCGCTTTCTCTCTCTCTCTCTCTGCCTTGTCTCTTCTTTGAAATTGTAAATAGTATTTGATGTAAATTGGCGTAAGATTGATTTCAGCTTTTCAAACAGGAAATTCATCCTACATTGTTGGAGTAGTTTTTTGGATGGGCATGCTCTCTTGAGAAATGCTTCCATGACAGAAAATCAAGGGCTGTGTCCCAAATGGCACCCTCTTTCCTTCATAAAGCTTTCTTTGCCCCTGTTAAAAGCAGTGTGCCATTTGGGATGCAGACAGGGTCCTCCAGTCCATCTGGGGCCATGGCACACGTTCCTGTCGAATAGTAAGACTTACTACACTACAGTACGATGACCTCAGATACATGTAGTGTGTCACTAGCTGGGATTGCTGAGCCGGCCCTGTCCAGGGGAAATATCAAACTTCAGCTAATCTCTGAGCTGGTCTTAAATGTCTGAGCTACAGCTAATCTCTGAGCTGGGGCAAAAAACTCTTCACTGTTTAGTAAAGACCAGAGGTTGAGGGGTGCAGAGGATTCTCTCTCCCCACCCCCACACCAGAGCCTCCAGCTTTCTCTCGGCCAGCCCAGCCCAGCTGTTTATCAAAGCCAGATGTGAGGGGCGGGAAGAGGAGGGAAATCGAGCGTGACATTGACCACTCTCCTCTCACAGTCAGGCACCAGAATGCACTGCAGCGAGGGACAAGACGCCACTTATTTTTACCCACAACCCTACAGCAAACCCAGCCTGGTCCCAGATCTGTCGATGCTGTCTAGCCAACTCCTTGGCGTATGACATGACAATGACCATAGGAGTTGGCAAGACAGCACAATCAGGACTGAAACCAGGCTACAGTAAACGCTACTGTCGTCACTGTGGCGTTTTAACACATCGGAGATGGCACCCTTTCAATATTACTTTGGAGCTTTTCAGCTGAGACACCCTTTGGACTCCAGAGAGAGGTCTGCCATGATTTAGATGTGTGCTGGCAGTCCAAACATGGAGTTTTCTAACCCTGACATGAACCATAGGCACCTTATTCCCTACACAATGCACTACTTTTCACCATAGGGCCCTGGTCAAAAGTAGTGCACTATTTAGGTAAAAGAGTGCCATTTGGGACACAGCCACTGACATCCTTATGAGGAGATACTGTAGTTAGAATTGCACTTAAAACAACTTTTTTTTTTTTTTTTTACCCCACAGGAACTTCCATCTGTGGATATGAAAGAGGCTGTATGTTTGGGAGGGCTTTGAGTGCGTGTTATTCATATTCCATTTGAACCTCAGGGAGGATTCCGCTGTGAGCGTTGAGGTGTTAAAGGAAGGATAAATCCATGCAGAACATTAAGGATTCATACTTGTGGTGAGATAGAGAGGTTAGACCGTAGAGCAGAGGGTGTTTAGTCTGAAAATGTTGTAATGATGACTTGGAAAACCCTTAGTAGTGTCTACAAATGTTTATCGTCTTTCAAGATGAAGACGCTACTTGTCTCTGTGTGTCTGTGTGTGTTGTGGTAAAGCAGTACAACTGCTTCTCAAGCATTACTAAACGCTCATATTTCTAACATTTCATTTGGGTTCCATGATTGAATGAGTGCCTCATCTGAAAACTCTTAAGTCCGCTGCTGCTGCCTCTGAGCAGAGTGGACCACACAACAAGCCCCTACTCTACTGGCTCAGTTAAACCTATAGGTCATATTGATCACGGCTTTTACAATCTTGCTGATAATTGTTTGAGCCTATGTGTCTGAAAAGAATGCTGTCAACTTTGAAGTTGCATTCAGATTACGTTGATGGAGACCATCAGATGTGGAAGTTTGTATTTTGAATCTTTGTTTAATCGTATACAGCGTTACATTTCTAAGTTGTCGACTCATTCTAAAGGATCCCTCCCTGATGACTCGCAAAATGGCAATTAAATCTGCATATCAAATGAGCTTTTTCCTTTAATTAATCATGTGGAAGGACTTCATGCTTGAGTCCCAAGTGGCACCCTATGCCCTATATAATGCACTGCTTTTAAGCAGAGCCCTATGGGCCCTGGTCAAAAGCAGTGCACTACATAGGGGATAGGGTGTAATTTGGGACAGAAACCCTGTATTTCTCTATCTATCCCCCTGCCTGCCCCAGTCAACGTCAACTCCGTGAGCCAGTTAGTTAAAATAATATACTAATGAGATTATGAATGATTTAGATCCTGAGTAGTCTGTTTGGACACAAACAACAGCTTTAGTTTCCTTAAGGTGATGGGCTTCATTAGGTAGAATCCTGTGTTGGGTTCCATATGGCATGCTGTTCCCTACATAGTGCACTACTTTTGGCCTGGTCCCTATGGGCCCTAGTCAAAAGCAGTGCACAACATAGGGATTAGGGTGCCATTTTGGACACATCCCTATTTGATTGGTGTATAGGAGCCTTGTTATTAGGCCCTACTGAATTTTAATGGGGATAAACCCAGCAGGAGGGCCATAGTTACTGGACTGGATCCAGAACCGCATGGCTGGCAGGCTTGGCGTGAATTCTGTTCAAGTCAGCCAAATCAGGCTCGGCGTGAAGTCTGTTCTAGTCAGTCACATCAAGCTCGCCGGTCAATGACACATGCAACTCTATACGCCCTTGCTAGAAAACTGCATTCCAATGAGCTCATTACTTTACAGAATGTTTTCTCTCCCAGTCTGAGCTTCATTATGAGGTGTTTGTGTGTGTGTCTGGCAGCTGTTAGATCCCTGTATATCAGGGAACAGAACATCACCCCCTCTCCTTTTCCCACCTGAGACAGTGTTTGATGGATGGATAGGTTTAAGAATCCTGAGCACACCTATCGATACTGTAGGCAAATATTTTTTATTGATAACCGAAGATAGACCCCGGCCTGTCATTTCCAATGCGAGCAGATTAAGCGCAGCGGTCGAAGGCATCACTACAGATCCAGGTTCGATCCCGGGCTGTGTCGTGACCAGTAGACCCATGAGGCGGCGCACAATTGGCCCGATGGGACAAAGACTTCCTGGTTGGGATGTCGTTGTCCCATCGTGCTCTAGTGACTCCTTGTGGCGGGCCGGGCGCATGCACGCTGACTTTGGTCGCCAGCTGGTCGCCAGGTGGCACATTGGTGGCTTCTGGGTTAAGCGAGCAGTGTGTCAAGAAGCAGTGTGGCTTGGCGGGATCGTGTTTCGGAGGACGCATGGATCTCTATCTTCGCCTCTCCCACGTCCATACGGGAGTTGCAGCGATGGGACAAGACTGTAACTATCAATTGGATATCATGAAAATTGGGCAAAAAGGGGTAAGAAGGTAAGGGAACTCCTACTCTGTGAAGTGCGCGTGTGCAATAAGTTCATTCGCCTTTGAACTCCTAAACAACAAAAAAAAATTGGAAACTTTGACAAAGGGTAAAGTCTACAAAACTTAAGCCTACTCTGTTCGTAACAGATTATAGTTTTGGAAACCAAACTGTATTGAGAGCAAATGTTTCGCCGATGAGAAAATGTGTAGTATGTCGGCCAAAATCCATAACTCTCCATCTTCTCCTACTGCCAGCCACTGGCCTTCCTTTTCAATCAAATCCAATTTTATTTGTCACATGCATAGACAACAGGTGTAGACTAAAAGTGAAATGCTTTCTTATGGGTCCTTTTCTAACAATGCAGAGTTAGAGATAAGATAACAAATATATAAATAATGACACGGCTAGATATAGGGAGTAGAAAATAACATTATTATATACCGGGAGTACCAGTATCGAGTCGATGTGCAGGGCTACAAGGTAATTGAGGTAGCTGTACACTACATATAGTTAGGGGTAAAGTGACTAGCAGCAGCTAGACTACCTCACCGCATACTGTGAGTCTGTATGTGTGCAAGAGAGTCAGTGCAAAAAAGAGTCAATGCAGGTAGTCCGGGTAGCCATTTGATTAGCTATTTAGCAGCCTTGTTTAGCAGTCTTACCATATTTGGTGGTGAGTGGAAATGCCAAGCAGATGTTTCAGATTTATACATCCGTTGAAACATCTGGCTCCTTGTCCTATCTGTGCTATAGCCCTCAGAGCTTAGCCTTGATAACTGGCCTGAAATATGGAGATATGTCAGATTGTTAGGCAGAGTTGAGTACAAACATAGTCATGGCACCTTGTTTATGAACTGATACGCAAAACAACACCGGATTCAAAACATATAACATTTTATTTAAATTATTATACAAAATGATTTCAACCAATAGAATGTTATATATGTGAGGGATACAACCATAGCAGCTCTGCAGGTTTTGCTACGAAGTGACAGAATCATTAGATAATTTGTTTGGGTACTGTCCACATGTAGCTTGTTTTTGGTCACAGGTCCAGGAATGGGTGAAGAATTGCAACATTTACCTGCAGCTAACTCTGCAGATAGCACTGCTGGGTGGCTTGAAATGTCTCAGTCAATCGAGCAATAAAATAAAAAATACTTTTAGCAAAAAATGTTTTATTTAATTTACAATCTGTAGAAACGATGAGAATAGAAAGCTTCTGAACTTTTGTGAAACATCACAGTACAGTTGAAAAATATATGGCAAGTAGAAATAAAAAAATTGATGTTAAAAGAGATAGATGGGAGGGTTGAGTGGAGCTGAAGGATGGGACTTAAAACGAACAAAAGATAACTAATGTAAAATATTCTGTGTCCGTGAAAATGATATAGGCTTCTACTTCCTGCTTATACATACTAAGTTTTGTTATCCATTAGTTTACTCCATATTAGGGGACAGTTTAAA
Organism: Oncorhynchus mykiss; assembly: GCF_013265735.2. Taxonomy (NCBI): domain Eukaryota; kingdom Metazoa; phylum Chordata; class Actinopteri; order Salmoniformes; family Salmonidae; genus Oncorhynchus; species Oncorhynchus mykiss. The sequence goes on along the minus strand of NC_048583.1, from coordinate 32,216,698 downwards.
GGAAAATATATTTTTAAAATATATACAGTATCAGTCAACATTTGGGACACACCTACTCATTCAAGGGTTTTCTGTATTTTTTAAAAATATTTTCTACATTGTGGAATAATAGTGAAGACATCAAACCTATGAAAGAACACATGGAATCATGTAGTAACCAGAAAAGTGTTTAACAAAAAAAAAATATATATATATTTGAGATTCTTCAAAGTAGCCACACATTGCCTTCATGAGAGCTTTGCACACTCTTTGCATTCCCTCAACCAGCTTAATGAGGAATGTTTTTCCAACAGTCTTGAAGGAGTTCCCACATATGCTGAGCACTTGTTGGCTGCTTTTCTTTCACACTGCGGTCCAACTCATCCCAAACCATCTCAATGGGTTGAGGTTGGGTGATTGTGGAGGCCAGGTCATCTGATGTTTAGTGTTTTCTTATACAAGGTTGAAAAAGACAGTTCAAGACATTGGATCACGTCAATACTGCGGTCATTCATCTGTTGACAGCCTTCGTGGACCACTGATCGGTTCTACATCTTGGATTTTCCCTCACACTTTTAGAAGTTAAATAAATTTTAGTCACTCACTCCTTCTTGATCAAATAAACCTGACACAGTCTGGAGGTGTGTTTTGGGTCATTGTCCTGTTGAAAAACAAATTAAATGGGATGGTATATCACTGCAGATGGCGTATCGCTGTATCAACAGTGAAGAGGTGACTCTGGGATGCTGACCTTCTACGCAGAGTTGCAAAGAAAAAGCTGTATCTCAGACTGGCCAATGAAAAGAAAAGATTAAGATGGGCAAAATAGCACAGACACTGGACAGAGGAACTCTGCCTAGAAGGCCAGCATCCCGGAGTCGCCTCTTCACTGTTGACGTTGAGACTGGTGTTTTGTGGGTACTATTTATTGAAGCTGCCAATTGAGGACTTGTGAGGCATCTGTTTCTCAAACTAGACAATCTAATGTACTTGTCCTCTTGCTCAGTTGTGCATCGGGGCCTCCCACTCCTCTTTCTATTCTGGTTAGAGCCAGTTTGCGCTGTTCTGTGAAGGGAACGTTGTACAAGATCTTGGCAATTTCTCACATGGAATAGCCTTCATTTCTCAGAACAAGAATAGACTGATGAGTTTCAGAAGAAAGGTCTTTGTTTCTGGCCATTTTGAGCCTGTATTCGAACCCACAAATGCTGACGCTCCAGATACTCAACTAGTCTAAAGAAGGCCCGTTTTATTGCTTCTTTAATCAGAACAACAGTTTTCAGCTGTGCTAACATAATTGCAAAAGGGTTTTCTAATGATCAATTAGCCTTTTAAAATTATAAACTTGGATTAGCTAATACAATGTGTCATTGGAACACAGGAGTGATGGTTGCTGATAATGGACCTCTGTACGCCTATGTAGATATTCCATTACAAATCTGCCGTTTCTAGCTACAGTAGTCATTTACAACATTAACAATGTCTACACTGTATTTCTGATCAATTTGATGCTAATTTAATGGACAAAAAATTTGCTTTTCTTTCCAAAACAAGGACATTTCTAAGTAACCCCAAACTTTTGAACAGTATTGTATATTTACAAAAATATATATATGGGGGATTGGAAATGATGCAGACAATCACATTGATGGACGCTACAATCTATCTGCAATATTAAAGCTGATCTACCTTCTAATCTTTTGGTCTGAATCACGTAGTCCTGGCTGCCTGATATGTTGTCAACAATACAGCTCATTGATGTGTAAAAGGCATAATTTTATTCAAATCGATCTCAACAGGAGATTCTGCAAGCCAAAAGGAAATGGGGAACAACAGACATCTGACTCAACCATGCAAGCATTAATTTTAACAAGCCAGCCTACAGGAGATCTCTCACATTCAGTTCACCTCTCTTTTTGGATTCAATGAAATCTACAGTACAGTACATTGGTAGAACTATATTATGTTACATTTTATATACAGAACAACAAGAACGGGACAATGAGCGTGTGTTAAAGTGCGATGGTGCAATGCATCCGACTGTTGTGTATTGAAAGAATCAATGTTGTAATTGTAATGAAAATGCTCACAGTTCCTGGATCCTGGTGAGGGAAACACATGTCTGTCAATGAAGAGTATCTACATTTGTCCGTGGTGTTTCTAGCTGTAAGACAACACCAGTGTCTGTGGATGTTCTGGTTTAGTGGTGCTGACCTTCCTGGTGACTTCACACTGCCACAGAGGGAGCAGTTGTGTCCACATGCCGTGGAAGTAAGTGCTCAATCGCTGACCCTTTTCTCAAGAAGACAGGATTCTCTTTGTCAGGGAAGAGAGAAAGAGAGAAAACGGAAGACACGCTGAGGAGAGAGGAAGCAAGACAACAATCAAGCCCCTCATGTCCTCTCCCACCACCCCCATGCCCTTTGCCTATGTTCAGTCCAACCCTGCTCCAGGCAGCTGTTTTCTGCAGCTGTAGAGACTCCTGGACATTGGCTCTCCACACTACACATACAGAGCCTCCTATTTGTACAGCCAGGGGCCCCATGTTGTGTAGCAACGCGTGGGCTGTAAGTGTCTTTGAACAAAAAGGTACATTTACAAGTGAAGTACAGTAGTTTGTTTTTTAATAATTCATAATAATTCATTTAACTTGTACAGCGCTTTTCATTATTGCAAAGTGAATAAAAAGGAAATCAAACAAACACATTTTAATTGACATGGTAGAAACGGAGATTGAATGTCTCTATTTGGCTTTGGATGAAAGGCTGGGAGCAGAGGCAGCTTGGATTGGAAAGACCTTGTAGCTTCAGTGGAGGAGGCCTAGATGGTACAGCCAAAGAGAAACAAAGACAGTCTGACAAACAGGCCATGGGGAGCGCTTCATCAGTTCACCACATCTGCTTCTCCGACGATCAGTTCCTCCGTACGACCAGCTCCAGTAGGTACTGGTCCTCTATTCTCGAACATGTAGCAGGTGGGTACCTACTGGTGACCAAGTGATTAAGCCCCAGAGCAGTCAAAATAAAAAAAACATTCAAAATAATTTTTACAGAGTTTTTACAGAGCTCTTTGCCTAGGCGGCGCTATGGCAACCACAGAACTGAACTTTTGGGATATTTACAATTTATTGGAGTAATTTCTCAAATCCCATTGTCATTATAATTTCAGAAGTCAAAACGTGAAAACAATAAATACATTAATTAAAGCCCTAGACAATAGTTATGACAGTGTATAGAGTGATAGACCTTATATGCCTATATACTGTGTATATCTGAGTGAAGGGCCGTGATTTGAGCACTATATATCTGAGTGAAGGGCCGTGATTTGAGCACTATATATCTGAGTGAAGGGCCGTGATTTGAGCACTATATACAGTGCCTTGCGAAAGTATTCGGCCCCCTTGAACTTTGCGACCTTTTGCCACATTTCAGGCTTCAAACATAAAGATATAAAACTGTATTTTTTTGTGAAGAATATCCAATAAATGTCGTTCCACTTCATGATTGTGTCCCACTTGTTGTTGATTCTTCACAAAAAAATACAGTTTTATATCTTTATGTTTGAAGCCTGAAATGTGGCAAAAGGTCGCAAAGTTCAAGGGGGCCGAATACTTTCGCAAGGCACTGTATTTGAGTGAAGGGCCGTGATTTGAGCATGGCTGCATGCAATCCTGATTACTTATTTAGCCGACTGAGGTTGATGCGTCAGGGGGTTTTCACAGATGGAGAACAGGAAATCAAAAGGGGGCAGAGGCTGAGACAGTGAATAATGCAAGGATGTAGAAGAGAACATAAAGCTGAAACTCAGCACAGAGGCACTGGAATGAGCTTCATCAAGTAAATATAGAAAATGATACAAATTTGCCTACTAGTTGCTCCCAACTGGAGAATCAGCGCCCTCGGGCAGTGCCGTAGGCTCCAAGCACCGAACACGTCTGCCTGTCTGTGCCGCTGAAGTGCTAGGCTACTCCCTGTAGGCTACAGATACTAAATTAGACTCTGAAGACTTTTGTGTCTCTTAAATTTTCAGCACACGTTTTTTTTAAATTGTTTCTGGTGGAATGAACAAAGATCAATTAACCTGATTCCTTTGTTGTCCTCGTGAGAAGATAGCTTAGTCATGTGAAACATTCTGTGTGCTGTTTATGTAAATCATTATTGCACTGTATTACCATAGAAATCAATTTCAACATTTCTCAAAATTAGCCTTCGCTTGTTCTTGACGATTCATATCAGCAGTTCTACATGGCTCTATGTGTTACTGTCAGAGAGTAGGAAGGAAGAGGGAGGTTGGGTAGAACTGTCTGACATTTCTGGTTTTCACACTTCTACCCCTTGGGGACCAGGCTGTCACAGGCGTGTCTGACTCTACACACTCCAGATGTGTCTGTCATTTATAAGCATGTTATTTCTCATGGAAATGCCTCATGTAGTTTCAGCTAACAAATGTAGTTCTCTACAAACACAATTTAGACATTATCTGAGATAGTATTGACAAATTTGAGAGTACAGTTTTGGGATTTAAAAGGAAAAAATATATTTTGTGGAAGTTTGGGCCTCCAACCAAAACCACAGAAATCCTGGCACTAGGACAGAGTAGCCTACATCACTGTTTGCCAACATGTCTTAACGAGAGAAACCGTGTGATTATTAGCTGGCTCGTATCATATTATCAAAGCAATCCAACAGTGGATCTGGGTGTTGAGGAGAAAATGCTGCCTGGCTTGAAAAGCTCAAACTGAATCTTTAAAGGGGAAATCAGAGATTGGTACATCCATTTTTACATCAAATTAATGCACTTTTATATTAATGATATACAGGCATTGAATCTTGAAAATATAACTTATAAATGCCTCATGAGCTTAGTTCGACTGTCTTACCCTATCAGAACCTCGGCAAAAAGTGGTGGGGAGTCGCTTTGTTGTTTGAATTGCCCCTTTAAGAGTGAGTGACCTCTATTTACCACTTTCTGGACAGCATGTCTGAAATAGAATTTATGCCCATGTTCTCTCTACTCTCTCGGCAGACAAAGTGTTTTACTCTGAGAAGAACAATGCTGCGTTCTCTTTGCTATTTTTGGAGAAGTTATCAATACTTTAAAACATATCTAAAAGTTCCACCTTGAAACTTTCATGACTTTAAAAAGGATTTGCGTTAAAGGGAAATGTAAAATAAATTCAGCTTCATAATCTCCAGCATCACCTCAACATCAAGATACACTATATACACAAGTATGTGGACACCCCTTTAAATTAGTGGATTCGGCTATTTCAGCCACACTCGTTGCTGACAGGTGTATAAAATCGAATACAACGCCATGCAATCTCCATAGACAAACACTGGCAGTAGAATGGCCTTTCTGAAGAGCTCAGTGACTTTCAATGTGGCCCCATCATAAGATGCCACCTTTCCAAAAAGTCAGTTTGTCAAATGTCTGCCCTGCTAGAGATGCCCCGGTCAACTGTAAGTGCTGTTGTTGTGAAGTGGAAATGTCTAAGAGCAACAATGGCTCAGCCGTGAAGTTCACAGAACGGTACCGCCAAGTGCTGAAGCACGTACAATATGCTGTTAACGTTACAGCATACAATGACATTCTAGACGATTCTGTGCTTCCAACTTTGTAGCAACAGTTTGGGGAAGGCCCATTCCTGTTTCAGCATGACAATGCCGCCATGCACAAAGCGAAATCCATACAGAAATGGTTTGTTGAGATCAATGTGGAAGAATTTGACTGGCCTGCACATAGCCCTGACACCAACCCCACCTTTAGGATGAATTAGAACGCTGACTGTGAGCCAGGCCTAATCGCTCAACATCAGTGCCCGACCTCACTAATGTTCTTGAGGCTGAATGGAAGACATGGAAGTCCCCACAGCAATGTTCCAACATTTAACACCCAGAAGAGTGAAGGCTGTTATAGCAGCGAAGGGGAGACCAACTCCATATAAATGCTTTTGTTTTTGGAATGAAACGTTTGACAAGCAGGTGTTCACATACTTTTGTAGTGTAGTGTATGTGGAAATGGCACGTTTCTAGGTTTTATAGTAGAAAAGATTCCTCCTCCATTAAACTTTACAGTTGGCACTATGCATTCGGGCAGAAAGCTTTCTCCTGGCATCAGCCAAATCCCGATTTGTCCGTTGGACTGCCACATGGTGAAACGTGATCCATCATTCCAGAGAAGGCGTTTCCACTGCTCCAGAGTACAAAGGCGGCACGCTTTACACCACTCCAGCCGACGCTTGCCATTCTGCATGGTGATCTTAAGCTTGTGTGCGGCTGCTCAGCCATGGAAACCCATTTCATGAAGCTCCCGACTAACAGTTCTTGCGCTGATGTTGCTTCCAGAGGCAGTTTGTTGCAACCGAAGACAGATGATTTTTAGCCTCACGTTTCAGCACTCGGCGGTCCCATTCTATGAACTTGTGTGGCCTACCACTTCGTGGCTGACCCGTTGTTGCTCCTAAACATTTCCACTTCACAATAACAGCCCTTACAGTTGACCGGGGCAGCTCTAGCAGGGCAGAAATTTTACGACCGGACTTGTTGGAAATGTGGCATCCTATGACGGTGCCACGTTAAAAGTCATTGAGCTCTTCAGTAAGGCCATTCTACTGCCAATGTTTGTCTGTGGAGATTGCATGGGTGTGTGCTCGATTTTATACACCTGTCAGCAACGGGTGTGGCTGAAATAGGAGTGTCCACATAGTTTTGTATACATAGTGTATGTTGAGGTTGGAGATGATGAATATGAAGTTGAAATATCCCTTTAAGGCCACAGGAGACAATAGAAAGTCTGTGTATCATATTTACTAGAACGATAAGTGAGATTGTTAAGTTTCTTTTGAGGACACTTAGTGTTAATATTTTATTAGTTTTAAAATATCACGATTGGTTGAATTTTGGGTTTCTTAGCTGTTATAACCCCCTCTATGGAAATTGTCAAATTCACGTCATGAATGTCATCTTATGTACATCCGGGAAGTATGCCCTTTATGCTTCATTCTAAGGAATCTTTCTGATGTTTTCCACTACAAGAAACTGATTTTCCTAGGGCTCTCTTTGGGATCGTAGTGAATGCGCCCTTGTGTGCATGACGGTGATTGATATGTTAAATGTTACACATAATATCTGGAGCTACTGTGTATAGCGTTACACATTCCCTATCCAGTATACTCTCTAGATCTATTTGATGGAAGCCCATCACATAGACCCTGTTCATTGTGATGCTTTTACTACCATGGTACGACACAGCAGATATTCAAACGTTTTGAACTATGTCATGTGAAGAGGGTTATAACCTGTACATGTATGACACACATGACTTTATACTGTTGATGTGCTGTGGGTCATTTGTGGGCAACGGTCCTTTTGCATCTCCTATAACCTCACTAGCAATGTCCATTCTGTAGCGCAGTGGCCAGTCCATTACCCCCTGCATGGAGTCTCTGCTTTCAATAGATGAAAACAACTGTTTATAGGAGCCAGACCAGACACCAAACCAGCCGCCATTGGAGACTACGACTCATCACTGAACCTCTATTTTATTTCCTGGCACGCTCCTTCACCTCCCACCTCCATTTTAGCACTTGAATGCCAAGTCTGGTCTGATGACGCATGATATAGTCTGATGCAGGCAGTGGTGCAATAGCAGTTAATGAGCAGCCAAATGCCTCGGAGGAACTGTGCACCGCGGTCAAATGAGGGCACAGCCTCTTGTTCATCTATATATTGTAGGCCACTCTGAGCACTGCGTTTTAATTGCAAACAAATCACCCGGCCGGATAACTCGGACATAGGGGGTGTGGGAGGAGAGGAGGCTGATGATGATGAGGCATTGCCATGACGACAGCATCGGTGGCGGTGGAACTTTGCCGTGGCAACGCTGGAAAGATTAAGAGAACAGAAACACAACAAGCTCAGCTGGCTGGATGAGAACGATGATGTTGGCTATTGTTATCTCTCTCTGCTCAGACACAGACACCATGGCGAAGAACCAAGACTGCATTTCCTTGGAGATGTTTTATTTTGTTTTGCCTTAAAGATATACAATTAAATGTTAAAAGCCCAGACAGTCTTAAGGTAAAATACTGGTTTTATGTGCAATTTTAAAGTAGCATCAATGCCCAGCATTCTGGGACCTCTTTTGCATTTTTTGCCTCTGAGGAACTGACCAAAAATGACCAACATATTCAGATCCTGCACATACAAACATTCACCTTGATCTTCAATGGCAAAATAATTAATTGAATTCATGATTCATCAGTGTGTTAGACTATTGAAAATGTAAAACCTATTCAATTGTACTGCTGAAGCTGTGACTATAGAGAGCATTGCGTCCTGTTCTGTTGGGGTAAATAGGCATCCGGAGCCTCAGGTGGACATGATCCGTATAATTCAGTTTCTGTTGATTAAATAAACAAGGACTCAAATGCATCCTGTAACTGTCACAGAAAGAGTTGCCAAAGTCATCTCCCCAACAGAGATTCTCATCCCCTGCTAGCAGCACAAGACTGACTCACTACCAGTAGGATTATCTGAGTCGTTTGTTTAGATGATATCAGTGACAGTTACTGGCTTTACGCTAAAATTCTGGCTCTGTGAAGCAAGCCTGTTTTTCACCTCTTGTTTGTTTTTGTACTGGTCATGCTTTTAAAGGGATGTTACATTCTGGGACAGGAGTAATATACTAAAGCCAAAGTAAGTGTAAAAACAAGGAAACATCCCTTTAAGAAGGGACACCAAAAGCCAGTTTCATCCAGCCCAGATGTGCCTTACAAGACCAAACCTGCAAAGTCACCACTGTTATGTGGACCTTCAAGTGACACTTCCTCATTGACATTGGCATATGCTTTCTGATCAAAAGTATTGCAATTCATAGGGAATAGGGTGCCTTTTGGGACACCGCCATGGTCAATTTGAGATTAGTGAACGGCAGCAGATGGATATGTACAGTTGAAGTCGGAAGTTTACATACACTTAGGTTGGAGTCATTAAAACTTGTTTTTCAACCACACCACAAATGTCTTGTTAATTAACAATCTATAGTTTTGTCAAATTGGTTAGGACATGTACTTTGTGCATGACACAAGTAATTTTTCCAACAATTGTTTACAGACAGATTATTTCACTTACAATTTACTGTATCACAATTCCAGTGGGTCAGAAGTTTACATACACTAAGTTGACTGTGCCTTTAAACAGCTTGAACAATTCCAGAAAAGGATGTCATGGCTTTAGAAGCTTCTGATAGGCTAATTGACATCATTTGAGTCAATTGGAGCTCTATCTGTGGATGTATTTCAAGGCCTACCTTCAAACTCAGTGCCTCTTTGCTTGACATCATGGGAAAATCAAAAGATATCAGCCAAGACCTCAGCCATGACCTCAGAAAAAAAATTGTAGACCTCCACACGTCTGGTTCATCTTTGGGAGCAATTTCCAAACGCCTGAAGGTACCACGTTCATCTGTACAAGTATAAACACCATGGGACCACGCAGCCGTCATACCACTCAGGAAGGAGACGCATTCTGTCTCCTAGAGATGAACGTACGAAAAGTGCAAATCAATCCCAGAACAACAGTCAAGGACCTTGTGAAGATGCTGGAAGAAACGGGTACAAAAGTTTCTATTTCCACAGTAAAACAAGTCCTATATTGACATAACCTGAAAGGCCGCTCAGCAAGGAAGAAGCCACTGCTCCAAAACCACCTTAAAACATGGGGACAAAGATCATACTTTTTGGTGAAATGTCCTCTGGTCTGATGAAACAAAAATAGAACTGTTTGGCCATAATGACTATTGTTATGTTTGGAGGGAAAAGGGGGAGGCTTGCAAGCTAAAGAACACCATCCCAATCGTGAAGCACGGGGGTGGCAGCATCATGTTGTGGGGGTGCTTTGCTGCAGGAGGGACTGGTGCACTTCACAAAATAGATGGCATCATGAGGAAGGAAAATTATGTGGCCCTCAATCCTATAGAAAGTTTTGTGGGCAGAACTGAAAAAGCATGTGCGAGCAAGGAGGCCTACAAACCTGACTCAGTTACACCAGCTCGGTCAGGAGGAATGGGCCAAAATTCACCCAACTTATTGTGGGAAGCTTGTGGAAGGCTACCCGAAACGTTTGACCCAAGTTAAACAATTTAAAGACAATACTACCAAATACTAATTGAGTGTATGTAAACTTCTGACCCACTGGGAATGTGATGAAAGAAATAAAAGCTGAAATAAATCATTCTCTCTACTATTATTCTGACATTTCACATTCTTAAAATAAAGTGGTGATCCTAACTGACCTAAGACAGGGAATTTTTACTAGGATTAAATGTCAGGAATTGTGAAAAACGGAGTTTAATTGTATTTGGCTAAAGTGTATGTAAACTTCCGACTTCAAATGTAGCTAATTAGTTGTGTTTAGCTCAGTGGTGACCCATCTTTCAGGGCATGTTTAAGGGCCCGGGGCCCGTCATTCACCTGCTTTGAGCCCACATTTTTTGCAAAAATATAAATATGTGTATCATTCAGTTAATAAAGCTGCATACACACACGGTCAATTTTTTGTTCACTTGAGTAAGGCAGCTCCAATATGCAGGCGTTTCAGCCTAGCTCAGTGCTTTCTGTGGTGGTGGGGCGAGTCAGCAGAAAATAGGAACATTGCGGCGTGATTGGCTCAGTGCTCTGTCACTCATGGGAACAGTACGTCATCGCCAAGTTTAAGTCCTTAGTAAGAGTAGACATCCAAAATGTCTGCCCTGTGGGTCCTGCCATAGAGTTATATTACAAGTGTCCTTCCAAGAAGGCTCAAGGTCATTGGCCACAGATAAAATGACGTCAAATCACATTATATGTATAGTAGCTTTGGAAGGAATGAGTCGTTTGGAAGGAATCCTCCAAGCATTGCAAAGCAACCACTAACATTAGCCTGCTATTCAATGGAGTGGCTGTTTTTTTTCTTCGAGTTCCTACCATAAATCCAGAGAATGACAGACTTTGATGACAAAATTTGCCCACAATGGACCGCCGCGCCCCCTTCACAAGGTGAGTCCAAAAATGTCTTGTATGCTGCTGCATTAAATGATGTAATATGCCAGGGCGATATGTGTACTGTAGCTAAGAAAGTAATACTAGGTGTATGTTGTGTAGTAAGATGTTAGTAGCTCATGTGCCTCACCCTAATAATTTGGTCTATTTTCACCAACGCGGTAATGTAAATACATCGTTCGTGGCCGGTGTGTGCTTGTTTACTTTCATGCATCCCACATTTTTTGTTGTTGTTGTCCCACCAAGATTTACATGCTAAAAT
>NC_048583.1:32150416-32200416 GCF_013265735.2 Oncorhynchus mykiss | reverse complement strand
TGTACATGCATGCCTGCGTGTTTAGAAATTTGTGTCAGATAGCCCATCTTCTGAAAAGAGCCAGTATGACGGGGCCATTTTGACAGAGTCATAATAATGATGCTCTCATCGAGGGGCCACAGTCCCATCATCATCAGAGTTCTGCTTGTCTGGCATTAATATATGCAAGAACCAGTAGCTGGATTAAAACTCTGGTCCTGTCGGGCTTTATTTCACAGCAATGGGAGCACAGACATCCCAGACCAATTCCTTCTGGCACTGCAAATCATCAAAATCCTTAAAGACCAAATGCAGCCGTTTTTATATCAATATCAAATCATTTATGTATAATTGTTTTCCATTTAAATGGTCAAAAATAGATTTTTTGCAAAAAATAACTATTTGTCCAGCAAGGATTTTGCTGGTCAAAAATAGATTTTTTTGCAAAAAATAACTATTTGTCCAGCAAGGATTTTGCTAGGATTGTCTGGGAGGAGTCTGAGTGGGGAGGGAAAACTTAAAACTAGCTGTTATTGGCAGAGAGGTTTGGAACTATTTTGTTATTGGTCTATTAACCAATCAGGCAAGCCAAAATTCCCACCCATGCAAACAGGCTTGACTGTGTGGATTGTATTTTCAACCAGAAACGATCAGGAATTAACACTGATCTAAAATGTTCACACTTTTACAGTGTTAGTTTCATCAACTGTTGTACAATATGATACAAAACACAGGAAGAACTGAATGTTGACTGAACTGGGCCTTTAAGGAAATGGAACTATGTTTTGCATAATAAGTGGAGCTACTGTACTAATTAAAGTAGTGCTATACTAAAACATATTTGCATGGAAAACCAACCACTCCCGGCAGGTTGCCTAGTGGTTAAAGCATTGGGCCAGTAACCGAAAGGTTGCTGGATTGAATCCCCAAGCTGACAAGGTAAAAATCTGTCGTTCTGCCCCTGAACAAGGCAGTTAACCCACTGTTCTCCGGTAGGCCGTCATTGTAAATAAGAATTTGTTCTTAACGGACTTGCCTGGTTAAATAAAGAAATGTGAATATGGCTGACAGTGACATAGTCTGACATGCTGCTGGAGTGTTCTAGTGTTGTTGTTTGCCAATGGGATTTGATTAGAGAGCGCAGCACAAAGGGCCCCACTCCATTGACTGATCTCATTAAGGTGTTTGTATTTATCCCCAGGCTGTTTTTCCCCCTGTTCCTTAAATGGTATTACCCTGCCCCTCTAGAGACACACACTGAACTTATGGTTCATTGTTGCCAATTCTGAATTGATTCTCCCTTCTTCTTGTCTCTCTCTCCCTCTCTCGTTCTCCTTCAGGCTGCTTGCTGTGTTTGTTTGAGTCCCATGTTGGAATGCTAGCTGGATGATGACATGTCGTCCAGAGGATGTTTGTTTAGGACACAAGTTTCTATGTCAAACATCTGTTTTTCATAGAGCTATCCATGAATCCAATTTCCTAAATCCCTTGTCATGTTTAGAGAGAAGGATTACATTTGTGTTTCCCTGAAATCTCTCCCCACAGTTGTGTTTGATATAAGCTTGTGCATGTGTGCAATGTAAAAATAAAATAAAAATAAAAATAATTGTTGTTTTTTTGGTAACTTAATGTCAGTTACCTGTAAGGTACTGTTAAAAAAAGTACAGTATATTACCGTAAATTCTAAATAAACATTGGTTTAACAGTACATTACTGTAAAGTTGTTTTTACAGTGTGTGCACACGCGTGTGTGTGTTTGTCCTGACTCCACAAGCAGAAAATCAGTTCAGCTAATATCAAACACAACTGTCTATGAGGTAAACTGTGTGTGCTCTTCTGACTGGGACAGGTTAGAGATGTGTTTCTGTGTTTTTAATTAGCCTGCATGGGAACTGCTGGCTCCTAAACATCTGAGCTAATCCATCAACTATGCAAATCATGATTCCAATTTAGAGAGACTGCATCCGCTAGAGGGGCTTTCTATCGTGACTTTCTATCGGGGCTTTCTATCGTGGCTTTCTATCGGGGCTTTCTATCGGGGCTTTTCTTTTTCTTCATTATCATTCTTTTCAAATAGAGAAAACGGATTCTGTGATTTCATGTTTTGTTGAACAGTTTGATTTATATTTGGACCAACCTGCACCGGGAACCCTAATAAGCAATGTACAAATGTAGAAAATGAAAGAAAAATAAGTGTTTGTGGGGATAGCAGCTGCTTACAGTGCTGTTTAAATTCATATTCTGGGCTTGACTGTATGTTTAAAATTTGCTCACAAAAGATCTTCAGACATGATGTCCTTACCTTTGTGATAGGATAGTATTGAAACCTTCCCTGGGTAAACACACATCATTAGTAAAGATGATGAATAGTCACCTAAGAGTGATAGGGGCTAGCATTGAAATCCTATATGTTTTCATTTCATGAACACCACTCAGATAAAGAAGGGACTAAAATAAGGTTGGTTGTTTATAAAGGGATCATATATTATGTTAGGCTATATTGACTGGTTGTTATAGCTTCTCTGGTCAATTGTTATTTGCATATGGCGTAAACTTTAATGCCGGACTGATTAGGCCTACAACGACCATTACTGAAACTGTTTTTAAACTAGTTACATATTGATAAACCCTCTCCTTTACATTTCATGAAAATAGTATGTATTCATAGATCTATCTATAGAAAATGTAATATTAATATTAATAACAGATAGGGTTAAATGCGCTCCCTATGACATAGCCTAGAAGCTGTTCTTCCCTGTGGTTTCTTAACAGAGGAGGGCGCCCTCATCTTTAGTACAACGTCATTCTCATTGAAAAAAGGCACATCCTTTGCATACCATATATGTCATAATAAACATAACGTAATTGCCTAATGAATTGTTAATTAAACGCAATTAGCTTTTAATTCCATTTGAATTTCAAATCAGATTTTCCATTAGGCCTAGCCTAATAATGTGTCACACTTTTTCCAAACAGGAAACGGGAAATTGTTCATTAAATAGTTGTTTTAGCATGTATTGTAACGGATTGATTTATAATTTATATGTAGCCTAATCTAGATTCAATAGCCTACGAGGCTCAAAGCAGAATCACAGCTCGCGGGAGTTATTACTTGCAATTGTTACGCGAAGTATATTTAATAAGCACATGTTATCTGTAAAAGATGAAAACAATCACACGTGTGAAACTCCAAGGTATTATTATTTTTGGTTTTATTATATATCACAGAAAGAGAGAAGAATCGAATTAGGGAGAAGGGGCGAAACGTAGAACCGGCAGGCACTAAGACATATTGCTACCACAGAGAAAGTAGATGGGTCTCTAAAGAGAGAGGTGGTCCAACGCTACTCACCACTATCCTCAGAACGCTGCGACCTGCATGACAGAGAAATAGCTACACACTCCCTATTTAACATTACACTAAAACTTCGTCGTTTTCACCATGCAACTTTTTTCGATTTGTTCAAACTGAAAAGCACTGAGATTTGTTGTTTTATTTTGGAGGCCCGGATACTATTTGGACAACAAAAAGGACCGATTTTACGCACGCAGTTTGTATCGGGATAACTGCTTCAAAAGACAGAATTTATGGACAAGTAATTTAGTGGTCGGTTAGGTTAGACCGTGGTATGTGCGTCCATCGGTCAACGTTTTTGATGCACATCATGATTTTCTAAACTCTTCACAGTGAATTTATGTGGCCCGCTGTTGCCAGTTATATGTTGTAAATCATTGTCGCTTGTTGGATGGATACAATGAAACAAACGGCTGCTGGTGCAGAAATGCTGGTCTCCAAGGATTACACATTACAGATGCGGGATAGGAGAGAATGCGATACGCGCTCCAGGGAAATAATGGAGGAAGAGATTGGTCGTGTGCGAACTCGGGAGAGATTGGAAGCCACTCTAGCGGGTCTTGGAGAGCTGGAATATTTGCGACAGCGGCAGGATTTACTGGTCAGAAATGTGTTGAATCGCCAAGAGGACTCTATATCACCAGGAGAAGATCCAATGTGCGTTACGCATGAGGAGAATTACTTGAACTCGGAGGAAAAACTTTTAGAAGAAAACATTTTATTGCTAAGAAAACAACTGGTATGTAGACTTAATAAAATGTAATTTCTTTACTCCCGCTGTGTTTTGTATAACATTAATCTTTGATTAATTTGGGTCCGCTATTTTGGTTTACATTTCAAACGATGTCGTGAAATACGAAAAACAGTCACTCTAATATTGGTTTGAGTCGATCCAAATTGTTCACCCAGCGGTCTATTTTCTGACCCCGTCGCAGCTCCATGGACGCACGCCCAGCCTACTGATAATAACCGCTGGACACGTTGAGTTTGTGCTTCCTCAGGGCAGGCGCAAATCTGTCGAAGGATGAGGTAGATATGTCTAGTATGATACAAGATTAAAATAAAAACAGGCCTGTAAATTTGATTCCCAGATTACTTTCCGGGCAGTTTTATTAGTTCATTTTGGGACTTTTAATAGCGTTACCACCTCTATCCTTGTTTCACTCACAGATCAAATCAAGAGAAGTCTGTTTCAAATTGTAGACTGTTGTAAAAGTTAAATGGAACATTATTTACCATTTACAATAAATGAACGATTACGGTATTAGATATGTCATCGTATCCCAATGCAAGCAGATTCACTAGTTGTTCGTCTAAAGGAAACGATGTTGGTTCCCAGAGAATTAAATGGAGGGAATAGCAGGATGGCTATTAGAAAATAATGAGTGTTATTTAAATCTAACTGTGAGGGGGTCCAGCCTCTTGAATGAGATTTACTGATGAGTTACAATGGATGTTGCGACTGAAATTAACTTTTACAAGCAGATCTACCACACCCCGTTGCTGTTAAAGGATGCCGGGTAATTATGTGCTGGTCGTTTGAGATTAGGCCATTTAAACAGACAAACACACCTGGGTTCAGTTA
This sequence comes from Oncorhynchus mykiss, assembly GCF_013265735.2. NCBI lineage: Eukaryota > Metazoa > Chordata > Actinopteri > Salmoniformes > Salmonidae > Oncorhynchus > Oncorhynchus mykiss. The sequence goes on along the minus strand of NC_048583.1, from coordinate 32,195,497 downwards.
GGCAGTAAGGGAAAGTCGTGAATGTTGTTGAGATGTTGATATATATATATATATATATATATATATATATATATCTCCTTACCCCTTTGATTTAATGTAGGCCTAAATTAAATCATATTTGTTTTCAACCTCATTCTATCATTTCAGACCATTTCACACTCAGCCTGTCAACCCAGTGTTATTCAGTAAAACAACCATTGTGCCTGCCTCTGCTTTTTGAAAATGGTACATTGTGTGGAAATGGTCTCTGAAGCCATAGCATGTTTGGAGCACATTAATCACATTAATCACCCTCTGCCTCTTGTCACCAGGCCTGGTTTTATGTCCCGCTAGTCTGCTACAGCCCTGCGCTGTAGGAAGTGCTGCAGCTTGATATAGCCTGGAATCTGTGTGTGTGTGTGTTGCATTACTGGCCTCAGTCATGGCTCAAATAGTATAACTGTATATGTATAATGCACAGGGGATAGCTAGACCTACCTAGATGGCTAGCAGGTACAGTAATGTCGCCTATGTCTGTGGTCTGCAAGCCACTTAATTGTCACAAATGTAGTGCATTTAAATAGGGTCTGACTTGTCAGTAAGCCTTCAGGTTTGACATTTGCAGTTGGTCTTTGAATTCAAACCACACTCGAGAGCAGAATGGCGGAATGTATCCACCACACGATCTGGTTGTTGTCATATGTGACCCGGGCCGGGCTGTTCCACATAACCCGCATGTTTGAGGGAGGAGTTGTTTATCTCCCATGATGTGACTCTAATTTAGTTTGGGATGTTAATGGGTTCCGGTAGGGCAACAGTCTCGCTAAGACGCGGAACACTTGCAGCACAGTGACTATAGCCCCACTTTAAGTAACCAACATGCAAGGCTATGGATTTAATCGGAAATGGAACCAAAAATAGGTGGCTAAACATGCTGTTTCTTGTCAATGGCAATACAGAACAACGCTGAATTGGATTGAGCTGTAGACCCTTGTCCCAGATCAGTCTGTGCTCTTGCCAACTCGGTCATGGATCGGCAGGTAGCCTGGCAGGTTTGGTTTGAAATGACAAGGAGTTGGCATGATGGCACAAATAGACGGGCACTCAGGCTAATAGATATAGCTACGTAGGAACCAAATGTCACTGTACAACTGTAACTAACTCTATTGTCTGTGTGTTTCCCTCCAGAACTGTCTGAGAAAGAGAGATGCTGGTTTGATCAATCAGCTGCAGGAGCTGGACAGGCAGATCAGTGACCTCCGATTGGACACGGAGGCATCACATGAGCAAGTGGAGACAGACAGCCGCCCAAGCTCGGGTTAGTCTAGTTCTACAATAGAATGGATTCTAAGGATTCGACCTCAGAATGTTACCCTGTGGAAAAACTAGACATTATCAGTAGGATCTGTCAATTGCGAGTCAGTTCCACTTAAGCAATTGAGGATACTGCAGAATGTGTAATCCCCCAAAGGCAGGGTTCTTAGCAAACACGAACATGACATAGAAGTGACTGGCAATGCTACATTTTTGGTCACACTTAATTTGAATAGTCCAGTAGATGCGCTAAAGTAAATGCTCTACAGTAAATGCTATCTGTTGATAAGCAACTGCTTGTTAAGGTTAGGTTTAGAGCTAGGGTTAAGGTTAGTAGATAGTTAGTTGAAATGTTACTGATAGTCCATCTGTAGACGCTCTACACACTATCCAAATAAAGTGTTTTGTTGTCAATTTTGTTGTTGTATATTAATAAATGGGCTACCATCTCACATAGAGAAGTGTTTATCTAACCCATTGTTTAGACCACTAATATGGTAACACTCAGTCCGTGAGCTGTGGCTGGTACTGTATCCCGTTATTAGTTGTATACATTCCACATTCCTCATGTAGGAGGTCACTGTGGATAGTGTGACATAGTGAATCTTACTACAGAACATTCTGTACCGTCCATGTGCAGTATATTATTGGCGATTTGTGGATTTTAATGTATTGTGTTCTGCAAACTGTTCACAACTAACTTCAGATAGATCTGTCTGAAGTTTTTTTCAGTTGGTATGGAATCAGCATTTAACCATTCTACTCCAAAGCTCATTTCTTAGATGCCAGAGAATTTAGAATGGATGCAGGCTTGGCTACGCTGCAAATAGAAGAAACGTTACTTGAATCTAGTCAACCCTGTTTACACCAGCCTTGTTTTAAGTGCTTGAGATTTTCCGCATTAATTCTTTTAATAGCCACAGCCTGACATGTAATAAATTGTTGGATGACAGCTCCCTCCCTGCGGGGTGTAAAATTAACGTGTTAAAAAATGTCCCTTCTGTTTCTCTCTGCTCTCTCTTTCTCTCTCTGCTCTCTCTTTCTCTCTGCCCTCTAGGTTTTTACGAGCTGAGCGACGGAGCTTCGGGGTCCCTCTCCAACTCCTCCAACTCGGTGTTCAGTGAGTGTTTGTCCAGCTGTCGCTCCAGCACCTGTTTCTGCAGTCCTCTCGACACATCACTGTGTGCCTCCGAGGGAAGGCTCAAATCTGCAGGTGAGAGAGAGAGAGGCCCTCACAGCACAGTCCCATAAGGGTTGTGGTGAATTTAATTTGAATTCAGTCAATAAAATAAAAATAAACAAGTTTTTCCTCATAGAGAAGCATTGAGGAATTTCAGTTCCTGAAGTAAAAAGGGGTTGACTCCAACCCTGCAGCACAGCCCAGCGCTACGTCTTTGGCAGGACAGAATCCTGATGTTTGATGTCACGTGGTCTATCTTGGGCACAACAAGCTGGGCTGAATAATTTTGTTGTCCTTTGCTGTATACACAACACTTTCCTTCTTTCCCGAAAGACCCCCATCACACCCACCATCCACATAAGTGTCATCTTTTATTACAGTGCTTCATTCCAGCTGGCCCCAGTTCAACTAATAGTTTCCTTTGTGTTGTTACCAATAGTGGGGTTTGTTGTGAAAATACTTTGATTCAGTTTCAAACGAATGATGGAGAAAAGACTGGAAGGAAACACCAAATGGCACCCTTTCCCCTACATAGTGCACTACTTTTGACCAGAGCCCTATGGGCACTATGTAGGAAATAGGGTGTCATTTGGGATACAGAACACTGTCCGTTGCGCTAGATTCCCGGCCAGGCAAGGCAGATGGCTTGGCTCTAACTAACAGCCATGCCTATGATAAGACACAAACAAAAGGGCCATTAACACATCTAAACCAACTGCCCCCTTCGTTAGCATATTGAGAGGTTGCATGCTTTGCTTTGCTTACCCTTTCAACACTACTGTAGGCTTCTGTGTGGCGTTATTGTTGAAATGAGGAAATGGTATGGAAACTGGTGGTTTCCGTTGCTTGAATTACTAGTGGTGTCTGTAGTCCGTACTCTTTCTTTCCGGTCTGGTTTCCATATGAGATACTAGTGGCGTATCTGTTGTTCTGTAGTCTTTTGTTGTACTGTAGTTCTTAGTCTTTGTCTTCTGTGTGGTTTTCAGATGAGCTGGGCAGCTGTGCTGACTGTGAGAATCAGTGTGCGGAGCAGCAGACCATGGGGACTGCTAGAAAGTCGCTCCCCGCTCCCTACTCCCCCTCTACGGACGCCTCTTCCACCACTCAAGACATCCAGTCTAAGTACCACTGTGACCTGATCGCCAAGAACGGCAGCGACGTGTACCGCTACCCCAGCCCCCTCCATGCCGTGGCTGTACAGAGCCCCATCTTCTTCCAGTCTCTTGCCGGCCATATCAAAGAGGACGGGGGGCTATCAAAGAGCAGCGGAGGCGAGGGCTTCGGTGACTGTCAGAAACTAAAGCAGCCGCTGAATCTGGTGCCCCAGAACATTTCTTGGCCTGCCTCCCATGCGCCTACCAGCAAACGACTGGACAATTATATATTCAGCCTGCTTCAGAGGAGGGCTCAGCCCATTAGGACCAATAAGCCGCGGACGAGCATCAGCACAGACCCCTCTAAGAGCATCCTGAGGCAGGGCAGCTTGTGTGTGAGACAAGCTACTGTTGCCCCGCAGCAGCAAGGAAGGACTGCTGCTCCTCTTCCTGATCTCAAACCAGCCTGGCAGATGTGTTTACATGCAGGTGGTGCCAGTAACACTGATCCAGGAACAGGCACCTCACAGAGACAGTGGTCAGTGGAGAGCAAAGGGGAACTCCTCTTAGAAAATGGGATGGTGTCCCAGTCTCTGGGCCAACCTCAGAACGGCTGTGCCACAATCGACGGCAGTGACATTCACACCAACAGCCTGGTAAAAAAGAAGGGGTCTGTGTCATCAGCCTATAAAGGACTTCCATCGGCAACCGGTCCTCTGTCTAAAGATTATCAAGACTTGGGTACCCCAAATGCCAACTCCTCACCCAAAGAGAGCAAGCATCCTTATTTCCCTGCTGCTCCAGTGGACATCAGTACTAAACCCCCCCAGACACTCCCTAGAGACCGCACCAAAACAGGCACTCCCAAGAAAAGCCCTAAGAGCATCCTGGTCTCTGTCCAGACAGCCCAGACCACTAAGGAAGAGAGGCCCATGCTGGAGCTGGTGAGTCTAGGGTCTTCCTCCCAGAGCCAGGATGAAGGTCAGGGTCACATGGTCAGTGCCCAGTACATCCCTGCCCAGAGGCAGACTGTCAAGCTCCGCAAAGCGGGCAAGAACATCAAGATTGTCAAGGTGAAGAATGCCTCTCTGAAACAACACAGAGGGGTTCACGCACACGCTGAGCCTGTGTTATCCGAGGCGACAGGGGGAAGGGAGAAGGGTCACCGATCTGGAGGGATGAGGAAGTCTCGTCAGCCTGAGGAGGTACAACACGTGCACAAAGTCTCCTCCAAGAGGGGGGCGTCCACCAGGGCCAAACGCACCATCCCTGCCTCCATTCCTGAGGGCCGGGTCCTTGAGAAACACACGGCCACAGTGTCCACAACCAGGTCCACTGTGTCCAGGCATCATGGTCACCATGGCAGGGAAGTGGTGGTGGCCAAGCCCAAGTACAAGAGGACAAGCGGACATGACTACAACCGAGGAAGGCTGAAAGCCATCACTGAGGTGCCTTACGATGAGGCCTTTAGGAGAGCCCACCGCAGACAGAAGAGGGAGGTCCTCGGCCAGGTCTCCACCACCACGTACCTACCCTCCAACGTGAAATTTGCCAGCCCTTATGCCTATGTGGCTGGCAGCGACTCTGAGTACTCCGCAGAGTGCGCTTCGCTTTTCCATTCCACCATCGTAGACACCAGTGAGGATGAGCAGAGCAACTACACCACCAACTGCTTCGGGGACAGCGAGTCCAGCCTGAGCGAGGTGGACTTTGTGGGGGAGAGCACCACCAGCAGTGACTCTGAGGAAAGCGGAGGGATGAACTGGCCCCAGTTTTCAGGGCAGGGCGCTGGGCATCATGACTTAACCGCTGCCCAGGCTAAAGCCTTCATCAAGATCAAGGCCTCTCACAACCTGAAGAAGAAGATCCTCCGCTTCCGATCGGCGGGCTCGCTAAAACTGATGACGACTGTATGAGGAAGGGACTTCAGGGTGTCAGGCAGGAAGCAGTGACTCCGCCAATCAAATTGGCCACTCTCTCTCTCTGCCCAAGATCAAGTGCCTAGGCAGATTTTTTTTATTTACAGAAAGTCTTTACTGAAATCAATCTCAGATGTTTAAGGAAACATTTAATTGGGATGCAAGGATTTGTACAAAATGTCCAGCAGACTCCCTCTCCCTGCACTTTCTGACAAACGATGGACAAGGTGAAAAGCATCTAAGGAGCCCCCATTTTTATTTTGTTGTATGTAGAGGTTTTTGTATTTATTATGGACATTACCCTTGCTGTGGTACATGGCAAAAATCTGTACATGCTTTTAATGTTCTTGGTTTACTTTTTGGATTAAAGATATTTCTAACATAATATATTTGGTTGCTACTTCTTGGACACGCAATACTTTATTGTATTAAGTGTCTGTAAGGAATATTAATGGCTAGATATACATTATATTCTGATCACTGACAACTGCTGATATCATTTTGATATACAGCACCATTTTAAAGTTTGGACACCTACTCATTCAAGGGATTTTATATTTTGACTATTTTCTACATTGTAGAATAATAGTGAAGACATCAAAACTATGGAATAACACATATGGAATCATGTAGTAACCAAAAAAGTGTTAAACAAATTAAAATGTTATTTTACATTCTTCAAAGTAAAGAAGCCACCCTTTGCCTTGACAGCTTTGCACTTGGCATTCTCTCAACCAGCTTCACGAGGTAGGCACCTGGGAAACATTTAAATGAACAGGTGTGCCTTGTTAATTTGTGGAATTTCTTTCCTTCTTAATGCATTTGAGCCAATCAGATGTGTTGTGACAAGGTAGGGGTTGTATACAGAAGATGGTCTTTTACCAAAAATGTCCTTATTATGGCAAGAACAGCTTGAATAAGCAAAGAGAAACAACTGTCCATCATTACTTTAAGACATGAAGGTCAGTCCATCCAGAACATTTCAATAACCTTCAAGTGCTATGATGAAACTGACTCTAATGAGGACCGCCACAGGGAAGGAAGACCCAGAGTTAACACTGCTGCAAAGGATAAGTTCCTCAGAAATTGCAGCCAAAATAAATACTTCAGAGTTCAAGTAACAGACACATCTCAACCTCAATTGTTCAGAAGAAACTGCGTGAATCAAGCCTTCATGCTCAATATTGCTGCAAAGAAACCATTACTACAGGACACCAGTAATAAGCGAGACTTGTTGTCCTTTGGTCTGATGACTCCCAATTTGAGATTTTTGCTTCCAACCACTGTGTCTTTGTGAGACGCAGAGTAGGTGAATGAATGATCTCTGCATGTGTGGTTCCCTCTGTGAAGCATGGAGGAGGTGTGAGGGTGCTTTGCTGGTGACTCTGTCTGTGATTTATTGAGAATTCAAGGCACACTTAACCAACGTGGCTACCACAGCATTCTGCAGCGATACACCATCCCATCAAGGTTTGTGCTTAGTGGGACTAGAATTAGTTTTTCAACAGGACAATGACCCAACACACCTCCATGCTGTGTAAGGGCTATTTGAACAAGGAGAGTGATGGAGTGCTGCATCAAATCTGGCCTCCACAATCACCCGAGTTCAACCCAATTGAGATGGTTTGGGTTGAGTTGGACCGCAGAGTGAAGGAAAAGCAGCCAACAAGTGCTCAGCATACGTGGGAACTCCTTCAAGACTGTTGGAAAAGCATTCCAGGTGAAGTTGGTTGAGAGAATGCCAAGAATGTGCAAAGATGTCAAGGCAAAGGGTGGCTACTTTGAAGAATCTAAAATATATTTTGATTTGTTTCACACTTTTGTTTACTACATGATTCCATATGTGTTATTTCATAGTTTTGATATCTTCACTAGTATTCTACAATGTAGAAAGCAGTCAAAATAAAGAAAAACCCTTGAATGAGTTGGTGTGTCCAACGTTTTGACTGGTAATGTATAATATATACACACACATATATATATATACAAGATATGCATGAGGAACTGTTTTACCTTAATTTGTTGTTGATAGCAAGTACATTGCCAATTGTTGTATATAATGTCTATGTATGTTAATACTGGTGTTTAACCGTTTTATGCTTTATTAAATGTCTGCTTTAAAATCAATATTTGGTCATCACCTTCCCTTCTGAGTTGTGCACTCACTGGCATAACTCAGTTTCTCTAGAGCCCCGCAAGGTCGGCGTCGTCCTCCGCCTCCCTAAAATTAAATGGAATGTATCAACCAGACAGCCACTCAAAGTATACACTACCAATCGCTGTCCATGGTGCTGAAATTGCAACATGTCTATGCTGTTGCTTGCCTGTCAAATCGATGATAGGCTTTTTTTGGTGCCAGGACATGTATAGCTTTGTTTAGGTAATGGATACATGTTTATTGGTAGGCCTCTTTGGTCATTTTCTCATGTTTAGCTTAACATTTCAGGAAGCTATACACTGTCGCAATGCTGCCATTTGTAGACTGCTGGCAGGTGGCAATGTAATTCAAACATTGCAGTTTGTAACATACATTTTTGTTGCAACAGCATACTATCAGCTACCAATATATATTTTTGAATATACAACTGTCCTGTTTAGACTACCTGTATGACCTGAGACATCCTCATGCTCTCTCCCATCTTGGATAGGAAGTTGTGCATAAAATCAATCTATTAATGCCAAATACTAGTCAGTCCACCATGAAAACACTAGCTTACTAGGGATTGTTTCATTTTGCATCGTACTATCTATAGCTATATAACGTATTCAGCTGCTATTTATAAACTTGTTATAAAAATTACATCAAATAGCCTAATGAGGAAAAATTTGGCCACTTTTTAATGTTGAGCGGGGTTTCTCTGGCTAGTAGCCTACATAAATATTCAAGGTAAACCAAATTAAATCCAACTTGAGAGACTCCCCTGGTGTCCTGAAGTCCTCCTTTTTTGTGTGCAAACGTTTTCACTACAGCCAGTAGGTCCAGGTTGCCGGACAGACTTTTCTATACTCAGTATTGCCAACCTGAGACATTGTGCATTAGACCATATGTCCATTGTGCTGCACACATTTTAATGCATGCCAAGAAATACCAAATATAATGGACTGTTGATATTGCAACTGTCACTACTCAGGTTCACCAGTATGAACGAAATCGTAAATCACTTTTTTTGTTGTTCAATCCCTCAAGAACTGTTGTCCACTAAAGATGATAATTTGTTTGCATCTGTCATTTTATTGGCTCTCCAGTATCCATACGACCTGTCCCCAGAGGTTCCTATACAGTTAATCTCTTTCCGTAACGTGTTGAGGCCGGAAATTAAGAACAATGAGTGGCTCAATTAAAGATGCGGCAGAACTGCTGTGTTCGAAGCACCAATCCCTTCTGCCCAGTTTCCCTGATGCTGCTACGGCAAACAAGCTGTTTTTACCATCCCTGCAACTGACGCTTCTGTGGAGAGATCGTTTTCTGAACTGAAACTCATAAAGAACTAGACCTACCTAAGAAGCTTTAGGCTCTCGGTCTGATATGCGCTGTTGAACATCTGAGTAAGCTCCGCTCATTGCGCTGGCGCCGTCGTAACCTTGAACACAGCATTTGTTCACTAATATTTTGTTCCTCGTTCCTTATACTTTCACTCTGTAATTTTTATTTATTTTTCAAGGCCTGCGGCACTTTTTCAGTCCCATTCCTGAAGCCCAGGAAACAAACATTTAGCTTCCTAGTACACACGGAAATTAAAACGGTTTATGAATTACTTTTGGAGGGTTACTGTGAAAATGATTTATTCAATTAAAAAAAATTGACCGATGAGAGGCACGTGGGCCCCACCCACCTTGTGGGAGCTGAGGGGCTTTCAGGTGCTCCAGCTTGTGCACTGAGGTAGCGTAGTTGTGTTGTTGACAAATGTTAATGTATTTTCTCCAACTCAACCTCATCACCGTGACATTATGATATGCAATGTGACCTTTCACTCTATTTAGAACCTTATTTATAGGTCATTCTACAGTGTAGAAATAAAAGTATATTCTATGTTCTACAGTGCTAAAGCATGTTCCAGAACCTTATCCACCTTCATGGATCACTCTAGAATCTCCAGTAATGAAGCATTGCTTCAATGTCATAAATGCCTCCTAGACAACTAAACAAATAGTGTTTTCGCTCCACATATGGGTCCATATCACTCTCCTGCTTGTGTTTGTGCCCAGATGCCTCTTTGTCTTTGGTGTGTCAGTATATTGCTCAAACGCTAAACTTAGTGATCACGTCACAGTGTTAACATGACACCCTGTCTGTGTCTGTGACACTTCAGTAGTCAACCCTCTCATACTCAATATCTTCAATATTCCAATCCACAACCTCACCTGGCTACACGTGGGAGGAAAGAGAGAGACAAAATAAGTACATTTTTAGCCACTGTCTGGGAATTAATTAGCTAGAAAATGGCATAGGATATTTATAGGAAATGGGAGTAGGTAGAAATGACTGTACTGATGTGTGACCTTCAGATAAACATTGGCCTCATGTCCTCCGGGCAAATATCATCCAGTTTACATGTTGAATTTTTCACAACAATATGTATGGAGTCAGGTATGGATACATAGGGAATAGGAGTCATCATAGAGACAGTTCAAGGAATTGAACCCTGCCAATGTGTAGTTTTCCAGTGACCCTCAGCCTTTTTCTCTCTACCCTGCAGAAATGATAGTCAAGGTAGTGTATGTACGTGCATGCGTGTGTGAGAACATGTAACCTGATTTGAATATTTGACCCAGTTTCTCTCCTATTTGTCAACTCCCCTCACTGTTTTGGGTTAGCTTTCATCCCAGTCACATGTTCATATGCTTTGTTTAGACTTCCAAATCTCTTATGAGATCCCGGCCCAGCCAACAACACATGACTCTTTCATGGGGAATAATTGTTTTGTTTCTAGCTGCAAATGTTTTCAAAGGTCATTCTTGATGGAGGGAAATTCATCTAGGCCTGTTATGAAACTATTTTTGCATTCCCAAAATGGCACTACTTTTGACCAGAGCCCAAAAGAAAGATCAAATGAATTATTATACACATGCAGTCTATAACATAAAGAAATTAGTACACACTTCAACACATATTTCACTGTTGTAGCTTAGGACTTACACAACCTTTCAGAAACCTCTTATGACTGGGGAGAAAAAGGGGGTAAAATACAAAGGATTATATACAAACATAATAATACAAAATAAAGAAACCTCATATGACATGTGATGCATAATCATTGTAGCTCAAACCTTGTATGAACCCCAAATGGCACCCTATTCCCAAGTCAGTGTACTACATTGGACCAGAGCCCTATAGTCAAAAGTAGGACACTATATAGGGAATAGGGTGCCATTTGGGACAAAGCCTCCGTGTGTGCGCCATTCATTTGAACGAGAGATCTAAGTTGACCCTTGTTTATAATGTAAAATGAAGGGCAGCTCAAACTAAGAGGGTCTCTGTCCCTAATGGCACTCTATTCCCTATGTAGTGCACTACTTTTGGATATAGGGCTCTGGTCCAATGTAGTACACTGACTTGGGAATAGGGTGCCATTTGGGGTTCATACAAGGTTTGAGCTACAATGATTATGCATCACATGTCATATGAGGTTTCTTTATTTTGTATTATTATGTTTGTATATAATCCTTTGTATTTTACCCCCTTTTTCTCCCCAGTCATAAGAGGTTTCTGAAAGGTTGTGTAAGTCCTAAGCTACAACAGTGAAATATGTGTTGAAGTGTGTAGTAATTCCTTTGTTATAGACTGCATGTGTATAATAATTCATTTGATCTTTCTTTAGTCATGGTTTCTTTTGCACAACAATGTATGTCCCAACTAGTGGCCAAAACTAACATCTTGTACTAATCTCAAGTATGGTTTCCTACAAATATTTGTCACGTCACGTCTTCGCAGTATGACCAGGCTGTACAAGAAGTCATTTACGAGCATTCATGGGAGTTTATTTATTCTTTGTGAGTGAGTGAGTATACAGTTGTGCAATTAGTATCAACCACATTACATTCCCTGTAGCCGGTTCACAAAGAGTTCAATTCCAGCCACAAAAATGTTAACCCAAAGGAAATGAGTGTCATAACACATTATGACATGGTCATAAACATGTCATAATGTGTCATAACAGCTGACAAAACGTGTCATAATATGGTCATAACACTGTCATGACCCATATATTAAGTTATTTTATGGCTGGTTATGACTCAACATACATAAGAGTTGCAAAGAAAAATACATATCTCTGTACAGTGTCTGTGTTGTTTTGCCCATCTTAATCTTTTCTTTTTATTGGCCAGTCTGAGACATGGCTTTTTCTTTGCAACTTTGTATAGAAGACCAACATTCTGGAGTCGCCTCTTCACTGTTCACGTTGAGACTGGTGTTTTGCGAGTACTATTTAATGAAGCTGCCAGTTGAGGACTTGTAAGGCATCTGTTTCTCAAACTAGATACTCTAATGTACTTGTCCTCTTGCTCAGTTGTGCACCGGGCCTCCCACTCCTCTTTCTATTCTGGTTAGAGCCAGTTTGCGAAGGGAGTAGTATACAGCCTTGTACGATATCTTCAGTTTCTTGGCAATTTCTCGCATGGAATAGACTTCATTTTTCAGAACAAGAATGGACTGCCGAGTTTCAGAAGAAAGGTCTTTGTTTCTGGCCATTTTGAGCCTGTAATCGAACCCACAAATGCTGATGCTCCAGATACTCAACTAGTCTAAAGGAAGCCAGTTGTATTGCTTATTTAATTAGAACAGCAGTTTTCAGCTCTGCTAACATAATCGCAAAAGGGTTTTCTAATGATTAATTAACCTTTTAAAATGATAAACTTGGATTAGTTAACACAACACAGGAGTGATGGTTGCTGATAATGGGCCTCTGTACGCCTATGTAGATATTCTAATCAGCCGATTCCAGCTACAACAGTCATTTACAACATTAACAATGTCTACACTGTATTTCTGATCAATTTGATGTTATTTTAAATGGACAAAAAAAATGCTTTTGTTTTATTTTCAAAAGCAAGAATATTTCTCAGTGACCCCAAACTTTTGAACGGTAGTATATAGACAGTGCATTTGGAAAGTATTCAGACCCCTTGACACATTTTGTTACATTATAACCTTATTATAAAATTGATTCAATTGTTTTTTTCCCCTCATCAATCTACACACAATACCCCATAATGACAAAACAAAAACTGTTTTGTAGAAATATCACATTTTCATAAGTATTCAGACCTTTTTCTAAGTATTTTGTTGAAGCACCTTTGGCAGCAATTACAGCCTTGAGTCTTCTTGGGTATGATGCTACAAGCTTGGCACACCTGTATTTGGGGAGTTTCTCCCATTCTTCTCTGCAGAACTTCTCAAGCTCTGTCAGGTTGGATGGGGAGCGTTGCTGCACAGCTATTTTCAGGTCTCTCCAGAGAAGTTTGATCGGATTCAAGGCCGGGCTCTGGCTGGGCCACTCAAGGACATTCAGAGACTTGTCCCGAAGCCAATCCTGCGCTGTCTTGGCTGTGTGCTTAGGGTCATTGTCCTTGTTTCTCATGGTCTGAGAGTCTTTTGGTGACTTTTGCAATCTCCAAGCAGGCTGTTATGTGCCTTTTACTGAAGAGTGGCCTCTGTCTGGCCACTCTGCCATAAAGGCCTTAGGGCGGAGTGCTGCAGAGATGGTTGTCCTTCTGGAAGGTTCTCCCATCTCCACAGAGGAACTCTGGAGCTCTGTCAGAGTGACCATCAGGTTCTTCGTCTCCTCCCTAACCAACAACATTCCCTCAGATTACTCAGTTTGGCCGTGCGGCCAGCTCTAGGAAGAGCCTTGGTGGTTCCAAACTTCTTCCATTTAATAATGATGGAGGCCACTGTTCTTGGGGACCTTCAGAATTGTTTTGGTACCCTTCCCCAGATCTGTGCCTCGACACAATCCTGTCTCGGAGCTCTACAGACAATTCCTTCGACCTCATGGCTTGGTTTTTGCTCTGACATGCACTGTCAACTGTGGGACCTTTATTTAAAGAGGTGTGTGCCTTTCAAATCATGTCCAATCAATTGAATTTACCACAGGTGGACTCCAATCAACATCTCAGGATGATCAATGGAAACCGGATACACCTGAGCTCAATTTCGAGTCTCATAACAAAGGGTCTGAATATTTATGTAAATAAGATATTTGTTTTTCATTTATTTTGATTTTTATCTTCAATAAAAGATTTGCAAAAAATTCTACAAACTTGTTTTTCTTTTTGTCATTATGGGGTATTGTGTGTAGATTGCTGAGGATTTGTATTTATTTAATCCATTTTAGAAGAAGACTATGTTAACATAACAAAATGTGGAAAAAGTCAAAGGGTCTGAATTCTTTCCAAAGGCCCTGTATAGAACAGAAACATACTGTTGACATGTAGGCTATAGTGTAATGGAATGTTTTGCCTTGTGTGGTAGGTTTTGTGGGTTTTAACACTCTTATGGAGGTCTCATAACCAGCCATAAAATAACGCAATATATGTCATAACAGGTCTAAATATACGGTACCAGTCCAAAGTTTGGACACACCTACTCATTCAAGGGTTTTTCTTTATTTTTACTATTTTCTACATTGTAGAATAATAGCGAAGACATCAAAACTATGATACTATAATACATTTGAAACCCTGTATTAACCAAAAAAGTGTTAAACAAATGTTATTTTATATTTTTCAAAGTAGCCACCCTTTGCCTTGATGACAGCTTTGCACACTCTCTCTCAACCAGCTTCATGAGGTAGTCACCTGGAATGCATTTCAATTAACAGGTGTGCCTTGTTAAAAGTTAATTTGTGGAATTTATTTTCTTCTTAATGTGTTTGAGTCTATCAGTTGTGTTGTGACAAGGTAGGGGTGGTATACTGACGATAGCCCTATTCGGTAAAATATTTGTTTAACATTTTTTGGGTTACTACATGATTCCATATGTGTTATTTCATAGTTTTGATGTCTTCACTATTATTACAGTAAAAAATCAAAATACATATCAAATGAAGTAAAAAGAGTAGGTGTGTCCAAACTTTTGACTGGTACTGTATGTCATGACACTGTTATTGCCATATTATAACAGGTTAGGACAAGTTATGACACGTAATGACATGGTTATGACCGTGCCATAATGTGTTATGACGCTGGGTGTCAAGTAAAGTGTTGCTCATTTTTGTTGCTCAGACCACAATCACACTGACACACGTACATGTTGCAACAAAAACAGATATTAAGTGACAAGATCAGCATGACTGACAGAAATGGATGTAAATAATCTACCTAACTAACTAACTAACTAACTTTAAAGCAGGCCTTTAAGACTCATCTCTATTGACTCCTTGACTTATTCAACATTTTGTCGTGTTACAGCCTGAATTTTAAATGGATCACATTTAGATTAGTTTTTCATCACTGGCCTACCCACAATACCCCATAATGTCAAAGTGGAATAATGTTTTTTGAAATGTTTACAACTGAATTAAAAATGAAAAGCTGAAATGTCTTGAGTCAATACGTTTTCAACCCCTTCATTATGGCAAGCCAAAATAAGTCTAAGAGTAAAAATGTGTTTAACAAGTCACATAATAAGTTGTTTGAACTCACTCTGTGTGCAATCATACTCTTTAACATGATTTTTGAATGACCACCTCATCTTTGTACCCCACATCTTTGTACCACACACAAATCTAGACTTGGTTTCCTCTAATCGCTCCTCTTTCACCCCAGCTGCCAAACTAACGCTGATTCAGATGACCATCCTACCCATGCTAGATTACGGAGACATAATTTATAGATCGGCAGATAAGGGTGCTCTTGAGCAGCTAACTGTTCTTTACCATTCAGCCATCAGATTTGCCAATGCTCCTTATAGGACACATCATTGCACTCTATACTCCTCTGTAAACTGGTCATCTCTGTATACCCGTCGCAAGACCCACTGGCTGATGCTTATTTATAAAACCCTCTTATGGCCTCACTCCACCCTATCTGAGATATCTACTACAGCCCTCATCCTCCACATACAACACCCGTTCTGCCAGTCACATTCTGTTACAGGTCCCCGAAGCACACACATACCTGGGTTGCTCGTCTTTTCAGTTCGCTGCAGCTAGCGAATGGAATGAGCTGCAACAAACACTCAAACTGGACAATTTTATATCAATCTTTTCATTCAAAGACTCAATCGTGGACACTTACTGACAGTTGTGGCTGCTTTGTGTGGTGTATTCTTGCATCTATACAAGTTTGTGAGTGTTTTTGGTGACAAGCCGAATGTCTTCAGCCTCCTGAGGTTGAAGAGGCCCTGCTGTGCCTTCTTCACCACGCTGTCTGTGTGGGTGGACCATTTCAGTTGGTCCGTGATCCACGATCATCTCCTCTGTTTTGTTGACACTGAGTGTGAGGTTATTTTCCTGACACCACACTCAGCTCCTCAGGGCCCTCAGCTCCTCCCTGTAAGCCGTCTCGTTGTTGTTGGTAATCAAACCTACCACTGTTGTGTCGTCTACAAACTTGATGATTGAGTTGGAGGTGTGCATGGCCACGCAGTCATGGGTGAACAGGGAGTACAGGAGAGGGCTGAGAACGCACCCTTGTGGGGCCCCAGTGTTGAGGATCAGAGGGGTGGAGATGTTGTTTCCTACCCTCACCACCTGAGGGCGGCCCGTCAGAAAGTCCAGGACCCAGTTGCACAGAGTTTGGAGAGTACTATGGTGTTAAATGCTGAGCTGTAGTCGATGAACAGCATTCTTACATAGGTATTCCTCTTGTCCAGATGGGTTAGGGCAGTGTGCAGTGTGATTGCGATTGTGTCGTCTGTGGACCTATTGGGGCGGTAAGCAAATTGGAGTGGTTCTAGGGTGTCAGGTTGGGTGAAGGTGATATGGTCCTTGACTAGTCTCTCAAAGCACTTCATGATGACGGAAGTGAGTGCTACGGGGCGATAGTCGTTTAGCTCAGTTACCTTAGCTTTCTTGGGAACAGGAACAATGGTGGCCCTCTTGAAGCATGTAGGAACAGCAGACTGGGATAAGGATTGATTGAATATGTCCGTAAACACACCAGCGCATGCTCTGAGGACGCGGCTGGGGATGCCGTCTGGGCCGGCAGCCTTGCGAGGGTTAACACGTTTAAATGTTTTACTCTCACGTTAGCTGCAGTGAAGGAGAGCCCGCAGGTTTTGGTAATGGGCCGTGTCAGTGGCAATGTATTGTCCTCAAAGCGAGCAAAGAAGTTGTTTAGTTTGTCTGGGAGCAAGATATCGTGTTCCGCGACTGGGCTGGTTTTCCTTTTGTAGTGATTCACTGTAGACCCTGCCACATACCTCTCGTGTCTGAGCCGTTGAATTGCGACTCTACTTTGTCTCTATACTGACGCTTAGCTTGTTTGATTGCCTTGCCGAGGGAATAGCTACACTGTTTGTATTCGGTCATGTTTCCGGTCACCTTGCCCTGATTAAAAGCAGTGGTTTGCGTTTTCAGTTTTGTACGTATGCTGCCATCAATCCACGGTTTCTGGTTGGGGATGGTTTTAATAGTCACCGTGGGTGCAACATCACTGATGCACTTGCTAATAAACTCGCTCACCGAATTCATCAATGTTATTGTCCGACGCTATGCGGAACATATCCCAGTCCACGTGATTGACGCAATCTAGAAGCGTGGAATCCGATTGGTCGAACCGGCCTTGAACAGATCTGAGCACGGGCGCTTCCTGTTTTAGTTTCTGTCTATAGGCTGGGAACAACAAAATGGAGTCGTGGTCAGATTTGCCGAAAGGAGTGCGGGGGAGGGCTTTGTATGCGTCGCGGAAGCTAGAATAACAATGAACCAGGGTTTTGCCAGCCCGGGTCGCACATTCGATATGCTGATAAAATTTAGGGAGCCTTGTTTTCAGATTAGCCTTGTTAAAATCCCCAGCTACAAGAAATGCAGCCTCAAGATATGTGGTTTCCATTTTACATAGAGTCAAATGAAGTTCTTTCAGGGCCGTCGATGTGTCTGCTTGGGCGGGATATACACGACTGACTTATGATCGAAGAGAATTCTCTTGGTAGATAATGCGGTCAGCATTTGATTGTAAGGAATTCTAGGTCAGGTGAACAAAAGGACTTGAGTTCCTTTATGTTGTTATGATCACACCACGTCTCGTGATGTTTCTCTGGAAGGCAACCATTGCTCGGATTTTGTCTACCTTGTTGTCAAGAGACTGGACATTGGTTAGTAGTATGCTCGGGAGCGGTGTGCGATGTGCCCATCTACGGAGCCTGACCAGAAGACCGCTCCGTCTGCCCCTTCTGCGGCGCTGTTGTTTTGGGTTGCCGGCTGGGATCCGATCCATTGTCCTGGGTGGTGGACCGAACAGAGGGTCCGCTTCGGGAAAGTCGTATTCCTGGTCGTAATGTTGGTGAGTTGACGTTGCTCTTATATCTAATAGTTCCTCCCGACTGTATGTAATAAAACTTAAGATTTCCTGGGGTAACAATGTAAGACATAACATAAAAAACTAAATACTGCATAGTTTCCTAGGAACGCGAAGCGAGGCGACCATCTCTGTCTGAAGTCATTGGCCTCAATTCCTGAGCGGTTTCCTTCCTCTCTTCCTCTCTACCTTCTTGCCGTTTGTGATGTTGTCTGTGCCCAATAATGTTTGTACCATGTTTTGTGCTGCTACCATGTTGTGCTGTAACCATGTTGTGATGCTACCATGTTGCTGTCATGTTGTATTACTACCATGTTGTGCTGTTACCATGTTGTGATGCTACCATGCTGTTGTCATGTTGTGTTGCTACCACGCTATGCTGTTGTCTTAGGTCTCTCTTTATGTCTCTCTTGTTGTGATGTGTGTTTTGTCTTATATGTTTAAAATTTTTAATCCCAGCCCCCGTCTCCGCAGGCCGTCATTGTAAATATGAATTTGCCTAGTTAATTAAATAAGGCTAATAAAAATGAGGCCAATGGTGACTTTAAAAAAGTTGAGTTTAGTGACTCTAATAGAAAGAAACTGAGTAACAGCATTGTAGTTACTCCACAATAAACAATACTAACCTAATTGACAAAGTAAAAAAAAATGTAAAAAATATAAGTATTCCAAAACATGCAACTTGTTTGCAACAGGCACTAAAGTAATACTGCAAAAATTGTGCAAAGGAATTTAACTTTTGTTCTCAAAGTGTTATGTTTGGGGCATATCCAATACAACACATTACTGAGAACCAATTTCCATATTTTCAAGCATAGTGGTGGCTGCATCATGTTATGAGAATGCTTGTAATCATTAAAGACAGAACAGGCAAAATCCTAGAGGAAAATCCTAGAGGTCTGCTTTAGACCAGACACTGGGAGATTCATTCACCATTCAGCAGGACAATAACCTAAAACACAAAGCCAAATCTACACTGAAGTTGCTTACCAAGAAGACAGTGAATGTTCCTCAGTGGCCAAGTTACAGTTTTGACTTAAATCGACTTGAAAATCTATGGCAGACCTGATAATGGTTGTCTAGCAATAATCAACAACCAATTTGATAGAGCTTGAAGAATTTTGAAAAGAATAATGGACAAATATTGTACAATCCAGGTGTGCAAAGTTCTAAGAGACTTACCAAAAAATGGTCACAGCTGGAATAACTGTGAAAGGTGATTCTGGCATGTATTGACTCAGGGGTCTGAATACTCTACTTATGTAAATCAGATTGTTCTGTATTTCATGTTCAAGAAATTAGCAAACATTTCTAAAAACATGTTTTCACTTTGTCGTTATGTGGTATTGTGTGTAGATTTAATCAATTTTAAATTCTAGCTGTAACACAACAAAATTAGGAATAAGTCAAAGGGTAGGAATACTTTCTGATTATTATATATTTTCTCTAGTTTATTTATTTAAAAAATGCATTTTGAGATTATTCTCGTATAATGAAAAGCATTTTACGAATATATTATTATTATTATTGTTAATGGTAAACTTCTACTTCTTTTTGAGCACTGTGAGACACAGCTAGATGTTTTTTGTATTTTATTTCATTATCAGATGAGCAAAACCGTGTTTTTGTGGTCCTTTACCATTCCTTTTCTGGAATACCATGACCAATTCTTCAATGTGAGCATACAAAGAAAATATCAATTCTCTGATCCAAGATGGCCTACTAGTCAGGTGACTTATCAGGTGACCATCACCTCACCCTATAAATACGGCTGACAAGTGCCCCTTTACTATTAATCCAGATCCACACCCAGCCACACTGCGGGGTATCAGTAACGTTGGAGGAGCTACCAGGCTACGTGAACCTCAGCCTGCAGCAGGTGATTTGTTCAGCCATCATCACCTTCCAGTCAGCAGTTCACACGAAGAAGCACAGTTTGCCTGGAAGCTGAACTGGCAGCTGAGGGAAAGGATTATTTCTACTCCTTTAGTCATGGGTGTGTCTGACATAGCACCCTGTTCCCTAGATAGTACAATACTGTTGTTGGGAATAATAGTGATAACCCTGGATAACCTCCCAGTCAAGTACAGTTCACACGACTGTGGTATAGAAACCTAGAGAAACTGAATAGAAATTGAAGCATCTTTGACACTGTTGATGTTGACAAGCCAGTGGCCTGGGTTGTTGGTGTGTGTGTGTTTGAGTGCAATAATGTGTGTATGATGGTGTGTGTATGATGGTGTGTGTGTGTGTGTGGTTGTGTGTTTGAGCTGTAAGACGGACCCAGACGGTAAATCTTGCGTGTTAAAGAAAAGTCCCTGGTGGCTATTAGCTCTGGTGGAATGAACCATCTGACAGTCAGAGCCCAGGTCTCTCTCAGTCTGTCTCTGTCTGGGTTTCTCTCTGTCTGGGTTTCTCTCTCTCTGTCTGTCTCAGTTTCTATCTCTGTCTCTCTCTGTGAGCAGAGCTGGGTCCATTCCAAACCCATTGAAGGCAGACAGTTTAAACCGTCCGCTAAGCCCATGTTGAGCAAACACAGGGTTGTAATTACTGACGGAAGGGTCCAGCCAGTGTCTGTATGTCTCTCTCTGTCTGTCTCTTGTTTCTCTCTCTAATTTAATTAAAGGGCTTTATTGGCATGGGAAACATGTTAACATTGCCAAAGCAAGTGAAGTAGATAAACAAAAGTGAAAAAAACAATAAAAATGCACAGCAAATATCTCTAATATACATTGGACAGGAGGTTAGGAAGTGCAGCTCAGTTCCTGTTACGCACGCCTCTATGAAGAGGGAACGCAACACCCTGCTACAACTAAACTCTCCGTGAAGCGAAAAAGGTATGGACTGTAGGTGCGAGTAAGAATGACAACAGACAGAATGTGGTACCGTTTACAAGGACTTTATTCCTTTACACGGTAATATGGGGAAAAGGGGCTGGACGGAACCAAAGAAAGTAAATCTCAAAGCCCCCCCTCTCCTATCTTACCTGCCTAACCACTTTTACCTAATTTAGCACCACCTGGTGCCCTAACCAAAATACAGGGGGTGGTCCACCCAGGTCTTACCTAGTGTGCCTAGACAGTGAATATACTACGGGTATATGTATGCCCGCGGGCCTCTTGCCTAAGCACTCCCAAGGTGCCTTCCCCTTCCCCCCTGGGAACAAATGAAACAGAATATTAAACAATTTCACCAACAAACTAAGAAACAAAATACATCAAATAAGCTCTACCTGAGCAACAAACTCACAGAACATACCAACTCTCAGCAATGAACTCCCAGCAAAATCAACCTCTAGAAAAATCTCTATCACAATCAATCACTCTGCAATGACCTCCCAACAAAATCTCTCTCAGCAATCCCTACCTCCAAAACTCTCTCTCCTGACCAGAACAATGGCTTTTATATAGCTTCAGAATGAATGTGTAATTGGAGACAGCTGTGTCTTGACGAGGGGGCGGGGTCAGCTCTCCAATTAGCCCTGGAGTCGACCAATCAGCTGCTTGAGGGATTTCAGGAAGCCATTTCCTGAAATAAACACATGCAAATACACAAACTACAACACATAAACTGGGGAACGTAACAGTTCCCACCTCATTTTGTGGGCAGTGTGCACATAGCCTGCCTTCTCTTGAGAGCCAGGTCTGCCTACGGTGGCCTCTCTCAATAGCAAGGCTATGCTCACTGAGTCTGTACATAGTCAAAGCTTTCCTTAGGTTTGGGTCAGGCACAGTGGTCAGGTTTTCTGCCACTGTGTACTCTCTCTCTTTCTCTCTCTCTCTCTCTCTCTCTCTCTCTCTCTCTCTGTGTCTGTCTGTCTGTCTGTCTGTCTGTCTGTCTCTCTCTCTTTCTCTCTTTCGCTCTCTCTCTCTCTGTGTCTGTCTGTCTCTCTCGCTCTCTGTCTCTCTCTGTGAGCAGAGCTGGGTCCATTCCAAACCCATTGAAAGCAGACAGATAGTTTAAACCGTCCGCTAAGCCCATGTTGAGCAAACACAGGGCTGTAATTACAGACAGAAGGGTCCAGCCGGTATCTCCCTTTCTCTCCCTTTCTCTCTCTTTGTCTGTCTCTGTCTCTGTCTCTTACTCACTCTTTCACTGTCATCATGTGGCGGCTGTGCCACTTTAACATGCCCTCTCGATTGCGCTGCTCATCAAGAAGCTCATGTCTCCTCCGTTTCCCTGGCCGTTCTCCCTGGCCTCTCACCTCTTCCCTGCTGAGCTGCCCGGCCCTTCTGTCAGCTTGTTCAACACAGGCTTAGTGGATGGTTTACACTATCTGTGCCTTCAATGGGTTTGCCTCAGAGGAATAGGATTCTGCAAAAACATTCTCCCTGTACAATGTAAGACACAAAAAAATGCACGCAGAGCAGAATTAGGACGATTCCCACTCATTATCAAAATCCCAAAAATATCCCCCTAAGCAAGCTGGTCCAAACACAAACAGACCCCACAGAGCCTCAGGACAGCAACAAAAATAGACCCAACCAAATCATGAGAAAAAAAAAGATAATTACTTGACACATAGAATTTATCAAAAAACATAGCAAACTAGAATGTTATTTTGCCTTTAACAGAGAGTACACAGTGGCAGAATACCTGACCAGTGTGACTGACTCATAATTAAGGAAAGCTTTGACTATGTACAGACTCAGTGAGCATAGCCTTGCTATTGAGAGAGGCCACGGTAGGCAGACCTGGCTCTCAAGAGAAAACAGGCTATGTGCACACTGCCCACAAAATGAGGTGGCACTTCCTAAATTTCTGCCAAATGTATGACCATATTAGAGACACATATTTCCCTCAGATTACAACCCCAACGAATTAGAAAACAAATCCAATATTTGATAAACTCCAATATCTATTAAGTGAAATGCCACAGTGTGCCATCACAGCAGCAAGATTTGTGACCTGTTCCCACAAGAAAAGGGCAACCAGTGAATAACAAACACCATTGTAAATGCAACCCATATTTATGTTACTTTATTTTCACTTTTGAACTTCGACACATTGCTATAACGCTGTACATAGCCATAATATGACATTTGAAATGTCTCTTATTCCTTTGAAACTTTTGTGTGTGTTCATTTCTGATTGTTTATTTCACTTTTGTTTATTATCTATTTCACTTGCTTTGGCAATGTTCACATATGTTTCCCATGCCAATAAAGCCCTTTGAATTACATTGAATTGATTTAATAGTAATGGACCCTGCTCACACAGAGCGAGAGAGAGAGAGAGAGAGAGAGAGAGAGAGAGAGAGAGAGAGAGAGAGAGAGAGAGAGAGAGAGAGAGAGAGAGAGAGAGAGAGAGAGAGAGAGAGAGAGAGAGAGAGAGAGAGAGAGAGAGAGAGAGAGAGAGAGAGAGAGAGAGAGAGAGAGAGAGAGAGAGAGAGAGAGAGAGAGAGAGAGAGAGAGAGAGAGAGAGAGAGAGAGAGAGAGAGAGAGAGAGAGAGAGAGAGAGAGAGAGAGAGAGAGAGAGAGAGAGAGAGAGAGAGAGAGAGAGAGAGAGAGAGAGAGAGAGAGCAAAAGGCCTGAGAAAGCTTTTTACTGAGGCAGCTCTGGCCCCGCCGGTCTGCTCCTCTCTCCCTGGGCCTAGAGCAGTGTTTCTCCCATTGATCTTCAAACAAGTCTCAGAAGCCATAAACTTAATGGGAGGAAATGGAGGGAAGATATGATGGAGAGATTGAGTCTGTAAATCACAGGATGGGATGGATCACAAACTTAAAACCCCAGACGAGCAGCGTCTCTTCCCCCATAACCGCAACATCCATTGACACGTCTTTATCTACCCGCCGG
Source organism: Oncorhynchus mykiss (assembly GCF_013265735.2). Lineage (NCBI taxonomy): Eukaryota > Metazoa > Chordata > Actinopteri > Salmoniformes > Salmonidae > Oncorhynchus > Oncorhynchus mykiss. Next base: position 32,171,754 of record NC_048583.1, on the reverse strand, counting down.
TTGAGTTATCAGATGAAGATATCAAAAGGACACAGGGATAATTCAAGTCGTATATTCCTGCCTATTATAACACATTTGTCATATCCTATGAATTGTTAGTAGTTCAATGGTTTTTCAAAACAATGGGGAAACATAAACCAATGTGGAACACAATATAATGTCTGGTTAACCAGCCACAGTAGCTTTCTCTGTAAGCTTTCTCCTACCTAGTTGTTCTTGCTACTTGTTACTGTTTCCTCGCTCATCGGTGGTTTCTCAGTAGCTTCTGGGGGTGGCTGCGGGGGGGGGGGGGGGGGGGGGCTAATATTCCTCCTGTTATCTGAGTCCAGGGAGGCGGTTATTTAGGTGGAATTGGCACTAGGAAGTGAAGGCTCCTCCGACAGGTCATAACTCTAGAAAATGGATTAATGCATTTCTATTTAAAGGAGCACCCTGGTTGACCTCTGGCTAGAATGCTGCTGCAGGCCTGTTGTCTGAGAGGAGAGATGGAGGAAGGGGAGGGGTTATAGGTGATTATGGTGAAGTACATTGTCTTTTTTTATAGACTTTTCTCCGGCCTCTCCCTGGTGCATCACCAGGAGACTGAGGCTTGTGCTGTTGTCGGCTCGGGGGTGGTGGCGGTGGTGGGGGGTGGTGGGGGGGTTGTCTGCACCCTGGAGGGAGAGAGGGGGCCTCAGAGAGGTCAGATAGGCCTCTGGGGGTGAGGTGGTGGAGGGAGGGAGGGGTGAGGGGGAGTTGGGGGAGGTTGGTCTCAACAGGACTCCTCTCCTCATTTACATGCAATCAAAGCCTCCATGGAGAACAGAATGGTAAGCCAGTTGGTTTCAGGGGGATCTGAGGATGCTGTTAACCACGGCTCCATTTGATGTTGGCTGGTGGTTTAGGGGGACGTTGCTCTTCTCTGTTCTGTTCTGCAGTCAGTTTTCAACCAGTTCCTGAGTGGCGCAGCGGTCTAAGGCACTGCATCTCAGTGCTAGAGGCGTCACTACAGACCTGGTTCAGGCTGTATCACAACCAGCCGTGATTGGGAGTCCCATAGGGCGGTGCACAATTGGCCCAGCATCGTCCGGGTTAGGGCTTGGCCGTCATTGTAAATAAGAATTTGTTCTTAACTGACTTGCCCAGTTAAAAAAAGGTTTATTAAAACATGGCATGCCTAATGTTTTAGTGCGATTGTGAAGCTGACTGGGCTGAGCCATAGGTAAGAAGTTTAGTACAGGTATTGCTGATGAGAAGAACGCTTCTGTAAAAAGACAACCGCCGGCCACGTTATTGTATCTACCGCTGAGAGATATAGAGGAGAGGATATGGCCTGTGTAGGAACACAGCAGAAATACTGATAGAAAATTGATTTGTTCCACACAAAGGGCTTTGACCCGAATTGCATAATCGTGGTGATTTACAGAATAATTGTATAAACCGCGCGTGGCTTACGTAAAGGTCTACTGCCGCCTGTGGCTTACGTAACAGTCTACTGACATGCTTTTACCTGGTTTAAATTGTCTAAAGAATGCCATTTATGGGAACTAAGTGCACTGCGAATAGCACAACTCTAAACTACTGATGTCTTCTCAGATAAGAAGACCACAGGGAGCCATTAATGTTCTCAGGCTGATCTGTAGACTTTGGTCACACTCCCTGCATCCCAAATGGCACCCAATTCCCTACACCGTGCACTACGCTTGACCAAGGCCCTAAAGTAGTTTACTACTTAGGGAATAGGGTGCCATTTGGGATGGAGCCTCCGTGTGTCTCGTTAAAAGCTCTTCTCGTTCCAGCCAGACGAGACTGAAAAGGTTATTGTAATTAAGCTAACGTTTATATCATAGAGGTCTCTGTCTCGCTCGCTGGCTTTCCATCTCTCTCTGTCTCTCTGTCTCTATCTCTCACTCCCTGGTCTGATGTAATGTAATGAGTCCTGATGTGACTTTCCCTTTGTGTGGAAAACAATCCACTAACTGTAAGATCAACTTTCCATCTTGAAAGTCCAATATCTTGAAAACTTGACTTCTGACATGCAAAACAGTTTGGGACTGTATCAACAGTGGACTAATGAAAAAAAGAAACATTGATATCGTTTTTGAGTGGATTTTTCCTTTAACGTCTCATAGTCCAGTCAATGTTGTTCATTTTCTCATGTGGCCGGCATGGCATTAATGATCAAGGGTGTTAAGTTTGGCTGGCCCAGCCAACAGTGTTGAATAAATACACTAATCCTGTTAGTTTGAGAGGAGGAATGCAGCTGTAGCTGTAGTGTTTGATCTGTCTGATGGAGTGGCAACATCACCTGTGCGTATTGACTGGCTGTTTGTGTGCGTGTGTGTGTGTGTGTGTGTGTTTTGTGTGTGTGTGTGTGTGTGTCAGTCCTGGGTTCAAACACTATTCATAGCAATTTCAAATTTCACACATTATTAGTGATAGGTATATTATACACCTGGTATACACTGTCCAAAGAAAGCCCTACTGCTTACTTTCAAATACTCTTGACTGAGTTTGTCTGTTCCAATGAACCCAGAATGGGTACCGAAAGTGTAAACCTTACACCAGACAGGCTAAAGCAAACACTCAAAGTATTTGAATGATTTCAAATAATAATTGAACCCAAGTCTGGTGTGTGGAGAGCTCAGCTGACTGTAGGTCAGTTGGGAGTGACAGCCAGTCAACCTCAAAGGTCAGTCAGCAAAGACCAAAAAATTGTTTCTCTAGCATAGCTTCCCTCTGACTTCCCATTAAAGCCTGTTGCATGCTTCCCAGTTTAAACAGCTTGCGCATATATTACTATGACATGTTTTTGTGACGTTTTTGTTCGTTTGGTGTTTGGTGTTTGGTTTTTTCCCGTGTTTGTACACACAATTTCTTGAGGCATGTCGAAGTTCGGCAGCTGAAGTCTACCCCCCCTTCGCCGATGATTGGTCAACAGTACTACTCTTAGTAGGAGTGGGAAATATGGATGGGATTCTTCAATGAAGTGTTTGTTGTCATTCAACAAGAGACGACTAGTTTTCATGCAAACGTTTTCACTTGGGAAATACTGCACCAAATCTATTCTTAGATTAATTCAGACTATTTTGAATTATAGTCTCAAGAGGGACAAACAGTAATATTGCCACTTATATCTCGTTTTTCAAGTGATGGTCTTTTAATGGAGTTTGCGAGGCACAGACGTTTGCTTCGCCTAGCTGAGTTCTACTAGGAGCAAACCAAAACTAGTATGTGGGTGCCTTTAGCTCTTTCTGACAGCTGATGGTAGTTTACTGATGGTAGGGGCTCCCAAGTGGCGCAGTGGTCTAAGACACCGCATCTCAGTGCTATAGGCATCACTACATACCCTGGTTTGATTCCAGGCTGTATCACAACAGGATGGGAGTCCTATAGGTTGGTGCACAATTGGCCCAGCGTCGTCCGAGTTAGGGTTTTGGCCAGGGTATGCCGTTATTGTAAATAAGAATTTGTTCTTAATTGACTTGCCTAGTTAAATAAAGTTTAAATCAAATGAAATACTGATGAAAGTAGAAGACTGTAAAGTTACATCATCATCTGGTTGTCTAGGATCGACAGGATGAAACGTGGTTCCTCCAGAGTTGCCTGTCCTCCATTGCAGAGCAAACACAATCTCCTTCAAGGTGAGCTCAGTAAGGAAAAAGAAAGTTACATAGTGTTCGTCAAATAAATGTACAGTTACTAGGGGAAGTTTGACATTATACCCTTTAAGTGCATTTGATGGTTATTGGAGTAAAAACAAATGTGGCCAATGTAATTTCCTGAGAATTGGACTTATCAAATCTCGACACAGGAACTTTGGTCAGTTGTTGGTCCCGGGGCGTACGCAATAGCTACAATGACATATTTCAGCTTGGTAATGTCACTGTTGTAAAATAGCTCAAACAAACACAGCAGCAGTGGTGGGCGAACAGAGCTGCACTCACCTCCATAAACGGACCTGATTGATGCTGGAGTGGAGGTTGAAGAGGAGGGGAGAGGTAAAGAGCGGAGGGGAGAGGTTGGAGAGGTGGTGGGGCGTACTACTCCTCCTGTAAAGGGTGGTTGGAGGGTCTTACTTTGCATGTCAATTTGGGCATTATCTCTTGTGCACTCACTCTGGCTGTCAACAGGGACCCCCTCATTATGATAATCAGACAGTTGCAGATGATGACTAATGATGGCGGTGCTCTCAGGACCAGCCCACTAAAATGGATGGGCTTTGTTTCAAATGGCACCCTATTCCCTATGTAGGGCACTACTTTTAAAATAATGGGTCTGATCAAAAGTAAGGCACTATATAGGGAATAGGGTGCCATTTGGGACACATCCATTGCTCCCCAACCCAGGAGCTGGAGTGCCCTTTCCTTCCCTTCCCTTCTGCTGGACTATTGGCAATTCAATGGGAGTTGACCCATCCGGCCCTAATGGGAATTAATGACTGGTATTCACCTCCTCAATATGGCTGGGCTGCTTTCTATTCATTAACACTCTGAAACAATAATGCTCTGAATAAACTATTTGTATCACTTATGTTGGGTTACGTAGATTTCTGTCATAACATCCATCTCTCTTTTTTTATATCTCTTTTCTTTGGTTCATGGCGCCGGAGAAGATGGCTGTTTACGTACTCCTAACCAACTGTGTTTTTTTGTTCATTTTTTTGCGTTGTTTGTAACTTCTTTTTTTACTTATTCTGTACATAATGTTGCTGCTACCGTCTCTTATGACCGAAAATAACTTCTGGACATCAGAACAGCGGTTACTCACCACGAACTGGCAGCACCACAAACTTCTTTTCCTTTAACGAGTCCGACGAGCCCGAAGTGAAGGACATACTGCTTTCCCTGGAACAGGCGTGAAGAGAAGATGGAGAAAAAGTGGACCGAGGTTGGACTGCCTTGTGAGAATTTGTAGGCGATAAAATAAACCTCCACTGCCTGTCTTTGTAGCTAACCTGAAATCATTGGAAAATAAAATCGACAACCTACGAGGAAGATTAAACTACCAACGGGACATTAAAAACTGTAATATCTTATGCTTCATGGAGTCGTGGCTGAACGCTGCTGGTTATACGCTGTATCGGCAGGCTAGAACAGCGGCGTCTGGTAAGACAAGGGGCGGCGGACTATGCATTTGTAAACAACAGCTGGTGCACGATATCTAAGGAAGTCTCCAGGTTTTGCTCGCCTGAGGTTTCATGATAAGCTATAGACCACACTATCTACCTAGAGAGTTTTCATTTGTATTTTTTGTAGCTGTCTACATACTACCACAGACCGATGCTGGCGCTAAGACCGCACTCAATGAGATGTATTCCGTCATAAGCAAACAGGAAGCACCAGTGACTAGGTCAATAAAAAGGTGATCAGATGAAGCAGATGCTAAGCTACAGAACTTTTTTGATAGCACAGACTGGAATATGTTCCGGGAATAATCCGATGGCATTGAGGAGTACACCACATCAGTCATTGGCTTCATCAATAAGTGCATTGATGACGTCGTCCCCACAGTGACCGCACATACACCAATCAGAAGCCATGGATTACAGGCAACATCCGCACTGAGCAAAGACTAGAGCTGCCGCTTTCAAGGACTCTAACCCGGAAGCTTATAAGAAATCCCGCTATGCCCTCCGATGAACCATCAAACAGGCAAAGCGTCAATACAGGGCTAAGATCGAATCGTACTACACCGGCTCCGACGCTCTTCGGATGTGGCAGGGCTCGCAAACCATTACAGACTACAAAGGGAAGCACAGCTGAGAGCTGCCCAGTGTCACATGCCTACCAATCGAGCTAAACTACTTCTATGCTCGCTTCGAGGCAAATAACACTGAAACATGCATGAGAGCACCAGCTGTTCCGGACGACTGTGTGATCATGCTCTCCGCAGCTGATGTGAGTAAGACCTTTAAACAGGGCAACATTCACAAGTTCGCAGGGCCAGATGGATTACCAGGATGTGTACTCCGAGCATGTGCTGACCAACTGGCAAGTGTTTTCACTGACATTTTCAACCTCTCGCTGTCCGAGTCTGTAATACCAATATGTTTCAAGCAGACCGCCATAGTCCCTGTGCCCAAGAACACTAAGGTAACCTGCCTAAATGACTACCGACCCGTAGCACTCACATCTATAGCCATGAAGTGCTTTGAAAGGTTGGTCATGGCTCACATCAACACCATTATCCCAGAAACCCTAGATCCACTCCAATTTGCACACCTTCCTAACAGATCCAATCTCTATTGCACTCCACACTGACCTTTCCCACCTGGACAAAAGGAACACCTATGTGAGAATGCTATTCATTGACTACAGCTCAGCGTTCAACACCATAGTGCCCTTAAAGCTCATTACTGCTGCTCTTGTTGGGGCGGCAGGTAACCTAGTGGTTAGAGCGTTGGGCCAGTAACCGAAAGATTGCTGGATCGAATCCATGAGCTGACAAGGTACAAATATGTTGTTCTGCCCCTGAACAAGGAAGTTAACCCACTGTTCGCTGGTAGGCTGTCATTGTAAATAAGAATTTGTTCTTAACTGACTTGCCTAGTTAAATAAAGATAAAACTTTTTTTTAAATAAAGGACCCTGGGACTAAACACCTCACTCCGCAACTGGATCCTGGACTTCTTGACGGGCCAACCCCAAGGGTAAGGGTAGGTAACAACACATCCACCACGCTGATCCTCAACACGGGGGCCCCTCAGGGGTGCTTGCTCAGTCCCCTCCTGTACTGGCTGTTCACTAATGACTGCGTGGCCAGGCACAACTCCAACACCATCATTAAGGTGGCCTATGACACAACAGTGGTAGGCCTGACAACAACCTCTCCCTCAACGTGATCAAGACAAAGGAGATGATTGTGGACTACAGGAAAAGGAGGACCGAGCATGTCTCCCCCCCCCCAAGCACAACCCATGGGTCCTCAGATCCTCAAAAGGTTCTTTAGCTCCACAATCGAGAGCATCCTGCCATACCAGGCATCGCTGCCTGGTATGGCAACTGCTCGGCCTCCGACCGCATCCCACTACAAAGGATAGTGGGGCCAAACTTCCTGCCATCCAGGTCCTCTATACCAGGGGGTGTCAGAGGAAGCCCCTAAAAATTGTCAACGTCTCCAGCCGCCCTGTTCTCTCTGCTACCACACAGCAAGTTGTACCGGAGAGCAAAGTCTAGGTCCAAGAGGCTTCTAAACAGATTTTACCCCCAAGCCATAAGACTCCTGAACATCTAATCAAATTGCTACCCATTCTATTCGCATTGCCCCCCTCTTTTACGCCGCTGCTATTCTTTGTTATTATCTATTATTATCTTATCTAGTCACTTTAAGAACTCTACCTACATGTACATTTGACCTCAATTACTTTGACTAACCGCTGCCCCCGCACATTGACTCATTACCGGTACCCCCTGTACATAGTCTCGCTATTGTTATTCACTGCTGCTCTTTAATTACTTGTTTCTTTTATTTCTTATTTTTATTGTTTTTTTAAAAAAACTGCATTTTTGGTTAGGGGCTTGTAAGTAAGCATTTCACTGTAAGGTAAAATTGGACTTGATTTTATTCGATTTTTCTTGGAACTTAATTAAGGTTTGATTTCTGTATTTCATGGATGCGGTATTGTGTGTGAATTTGTAAAGCGGATTATATTTGAATCTGAGATTGGAAAACAACTTTAAATGTGAGTGGAATGCTGGGCTAATTATTGAGGCGTTACTTGAAACACACCAGTCTTGTTTTTCTTTGTATTTATTTATTTAACCTTTATTTAACTCGGCAAGTCAGTTAAGAACAAATTCTTATTTACAATGACGGCCTATCATAAGTCAAAAGGCCTCCTGTGGGGGACAGGGGCTAGGATTTAAAAAATATATATATATATATATATATTTTTTAAATAGGACAAAACACACATCACGACAAGAGAGACAGCACAACACTACATAAAGAGATACCTAAGACAACAACATAGCAAGGCGGCAACACGGTAGCAGCACATACCATGGTACAAACAGTGTTGCTTTCCTATTGAACTGGTTAGTTCACCACAAGTGGACACTTTGGTCTCAGGTTTCATCCCGGTGTCAGGTTTTCTAATGATGAGCAGCAGAGGTGTCCTGGCAGCAAAACATGATAATGACTAGAATGAACATTCCCATTCAAGTCAACGTTCCATGGTGGGTGGACTGGGGGCCATATTGAGTGTACTCACAGAGGTGCTCTAGTCGGCTGGCCCTCGCTACTTATTCGTCGCCAGACCCACTGGCTCCAGGTCATCTACAAGTCCATGCTAGGTAAAGCTCCGCCTTATCTCAGTTCACTGGTTACGATGGCAACACCCATCCGTAGCACGCGCTCCAGCAGGTGTATCTCACTGATCATCCCTAAAGCCAACACCTCATTTGGCCGCCTTTCGTTCCAGTTCTCTGCTGCCTGTGATTGGAACGAATTGCAAAAATCGCTGAAGTTGGAGACTTTTATCTCCCTCACCAACTTCAAACATCTGCTATCTGAGCAGCTAACCGATCGCTGCAGCTGTACATAGTCTATTGGTAAATAGCCCACCCATTTTCACCTACCTCATCCCCATACTGTTTTTATTTATTTATTTTTCTGCTCTTTTGCACACCAATATCTCTACCTGTACATAACCTTCTGATCATTTATCACTCCAGTGTTAATCTGCATAATTGTAATTATTTGCCTACCTTCTCATGCCTTTTGCACACAATGTATATATAGACTTTCCTTTTTTCTACTGTGTTATTGACTTGTTAATTGTTTACTCCATGTGTAACTCTGTGTTGTCTGTTCACACTGCTATGCCTTATCTTGGCCAGGTCGCAGTTGCAAATGAGAACTTGTTCTCAACTAGCCTACCTGGTTAAATAAAGGTGAAATAAAAAAAATAAAAAAATAAAAAGGTGAAAGGAGTATGCTTGGTATATTTCCTATGTTTTAGGGGGTCGACGACATCATGGCAACCCCTGCACAATTCCACTGAGGAAAAAATCAAATCAAATAAAAATGTATTTGTCACATGACAGAATACAACAGTTGTAAACCATACAGTGGAATACTTACTTACTTGCAAGATCTTCCTCAACAATCAGAGGCACAAAATAGAATATCCAGAATATGGTCTTAAAAAAGCACAGAAACAACACTAGGTCATATAAAAATAAGCACGCAAGAAATAAACCCACCAAAATGTAAGCTACTCTATATACACGGCCAGTACCAATACCACATCAAATGTGCAGGGATAAGGTGGAAGTTAATATGTACATGTACATATTTCAATGGCTCCGTTTAGCTCAGTGTTAGGTTTTAGTGTTCCTTTTTGCTTCGTGAATACGCTCTTTGATGAGCTCCCAGGGATTTCTGTTTTCTGTGTTTCTAAGTTTGACTTCTGCCTGGATGTGCTCCCTCCTAGTGAAGCCTACCAGAGAGAATATGGCATTTCCTCAATGGGCCACTAACAATTAGTTTAGTTATAATTCTGCAGAAGGTAGCCCTTCCATTCATCAGCACAGACATTATTATGACAGATTTTACTAGGGAGAAAAATTGTGATTTAGTTGGAATTATTTATAACCTTAATTTTTCCTCCTACCATGTTTAGTTGTACTCTACTGTACCTGGAGGCTAATCCTCCCCTAATGAGGAAACAAAGCTGGTCTGTCATGTTTTTCAGTCAGGATGGAAGTCCCCCTAGTAATCTAGACCAGCTGAAAATAGCAGAGCTGGGTTCATCTACTATTTGAAATCGTTCAAATACTGTTTTAATGTTGGCTTTAGCCTGACTGGGGACCCAGATGGAATTTCAAGTTTTGATAGTATTCTACTGGTTCCATTGTGCCAGGCAAGTTTAATCTGGTAAATAGTCATCTGGAGAGTAGCTCGGAGCTGCTAGCGGTTGGGGTTGTGAATTTCCAGTCTGGGTGGGGCCTGAGACTAGGCCTCCTGCAGTTTGCTGTCTTCTTCTCTTCTGACTCAGGCACTCACCCAATAGAGCAGTCATGCAAGCCAGCAAACTGTGTGTGTGTGGGGGGGGTACGTTTTTATAAAGGCACTGCTCCATTTAGGCCTTTGCAGCTGTGGGGGACTTAAAGCCGCTCTGCTCTCACCTCTCTGCTCTTAGCAGGTCATTCTCTCAGGCGCAGTGTTTAGCTTTTGGGCTTTTGTTAGAGTTGTCAGAACATGGGCTGGGTGGGTTAGGAACTTATTTAAAGTCATGCCCTGGACTATATTGTCCCTATTCCGCCCTTGTTTGTTTGCACGTACTGTGGATATTTTTTGTTGTCCTTTCAGAAGTGTTTCAGTCATTGCTATTGATTTTGTAAATAAAGACATTTTATATATTGTTCTGTTATCGTTAGATTCAAATAACAAGATGATGGGGGATTTCTATGCTGAAAATGAGCTAGTTTCATCAGAATGTATTTTTTACCAAATTGTCAGGAGTCAAGCAGGCGCCACTCTAATTCTCATACCGCCCCAACAGATCCACAGATGACACAATCTCTATTGCAATCCACACTGCCCTCACCCACCTGGACAAAATGAATACCTATGTAAGAATGCTGTTCATTGACTACAGCTCAGTATTCAACATGATAGTCCCCTCAAAGCTCATCACCAAGCTCAGGACCCTGGGACTGAACACCTCCCTCTGAAACTGGATCTTGGCGTTCGTGATGGGCTGCCCCCGGCGGTGAAGGTAGGCAAACACACACACACACCACATATCCACCACGCTGACCATCAACACGGAGGCCCCACAGGGATGTGTGCTTAGTCCCTTCCTGTACTCCCTGTTCACCCACAACTGCGTAGCCGCTCATGACTCCAACCACATCATTAAGTTTGCTGACGACACAACGGTAGTAGGACTGATCACTGACAACGATGAGGCAGTCTATAGGGAGGAGGTCAGAGACCTGGCAGTGTGGTGCCAGGACAACAACCTCTCCCTCAACGTCAGCAAAACAAAGGAGCTGATCGTGGACTACAGGAAATGGAGGGGTGAGCATGCCCCCATCCACATTGATGGGGCTATAGTCGAGCGGGTCGAGAGATTACATTTCTTAGGTATCCACATCACGAAGGAATTAACATAGTCCACACACACCCACACGGTTGCGAAGAGGGCACGACAGTGCCTCTTCCCCCTCATGAGGCTGGAAAGATTTGGCATGGGCCCTAAGATCCTCAAAAAGTTCTACAGCTGCACCATTGAGAACAACTTGACTGGCTACATCACCGCTTGGTACGGCAACTGCAAGGCACCCAACCACAAGGCGCTACAGAGGGTGCAGCCCAATACATCACTGGGGACAAGCGCCTTGCCATCCAGGACTTCTATACCAGGCGTGTCAGAGGAGAGCCCAAAAATGCCAGCCACCCAAGGCATAGACTGTTCGCTCTGCTACCGCACAGCAAACAGTACCAGCGCACCAAGTCTGGAACCAACAGGACCCTGAACAGCTTCTACCCCAAAGCCATGAGACTTCTAAACAAGACTTCTAAATAGCACACACAAAACACACACACACACACACACACACACACACACACACACACACACACACACACACACACACACACACACACACACACCACATACACTGCTGCTACTGTCTATTGTCTATCCTGTTGCCTAGTCCCTTTACCTCTACTGTATGTACATAGCTACTTCAATTACCTAAAGAAAATGAAGTACTGGTACTCCCTGTATGAAGCCATGTTATTTTTACTCATTATTGTTATTGGTTATTCACTGCATATACAGTATATTCCTCATTTCATATTTAATCGTATATCTTTATCTGCATTGTCGGAAAATGACCTGTAAGTAAGCATTTCATTGTAAGTCTATACTGTACCTGTTGTTTGCGAAGCATGTGACAAATACAACGTGATTGCACAGCAGTGTCACTGCTATAACACAGAGCCATTATGATGCCCTGGCCAATGCTTCACTTCTTCACAGAGGGGATTCTTTCATTACTGGATAACACAGGGAGGCTGCTGAACGGAGCAAATGGAATGGACCTGGCAACCATGCGTTTGATGTATTTGATACCATTCCACTGTGCTGGATAATCACATTTATGAATGTCTCAGTTGAACAGCGACAGTGATTACATGTCCTCTCCACGTCATTCCAAAAGGAGCTGAAAAGAACCAACAAATGGATGACTGCAGATGAAGCAAGGGAGGAGGTGGAAGAGGAGGTAGAAGAGGAGGTGGAGGGGGAGAGATGATTAAGCTGTGTCAGAAAGGGCACACGCTCCAGGTTTTCTCAGTTCCCTGTGAATAAGAAGGAAATGGTTTGTTGTGTAGAACCTCTCAGTGACCATTAACACTGACTGGGGCCTTGCTGCAGGGACTCATTCAACATGTTAGCTAAATAAATAGATCCAATGAAACGAATGAAAAGGAAAATAAATTGTAACACCATTAAGCCACAGAAAATCTGTTATTTTCAGGTTTAGCTGTCAATGACGGTAAGTCGCTCTGGGTAAGAGCGTCTGCCAAATGACCAAAATAGAAAAGTGTAATGTAGCTGTTAATTTTAGAGGCTTCTTAACACAAATAAAAGGGAATTGACCGGTCTTGCAGCCTACTCTTCTATCTGCTCCTGCTGGTTTATTGAGATCTACCAGAGGTACCATCAGTTAAAAACTAGACCAGATCAATGTAAGAACTAGACCAGATCAATGTAAAAACTAGACCAGATCAATGTAAAACTAGATCAGATCAATATTAAAACTAGATCAGATCAATGTAAAAACTAGATCAGATCAATGTAAAAACTAGATCAGATCAATAGATCAATGTAAGAACTAGATCAGATCAATATAAGTGAACACCACTCTCAATACAACCCTTTCCAAAAGGATTGCCAGCCATTTGAACTTTACTATTCTAACAATATGCTCTTCACTTCGGATTACTGCCTTTTAAAATGATAGATTATCCAAGTCTCAACTCAGTTGGTGACTATTCTGAAGTCTTCTGGAACTCAGTTGGTGTTTATTATGAAGTCTTCTAAAAGCCAGTGTGTCCTGTAGGTAACACATGGAGCTGTGCTGGGTTGCCTACTGTGAGGACTTAGCAGGGGGCGGTGTGTGAGGGGAAGGGTATTGTTTAACTGGGAGGATGAGAGGAAGAGGGGAGGGGTGAGAACTGTGATGGCCAGGAAGAGACTGCTGGGAAAGAGGGAAGGACGAAGGAAGGAAGGAAGGAAGGAAGGAAGGAAGGAAGGAAGGAAGGAAGGAAGGAAGGAAGGAAGGAAGGAAGGAAGGAAGGAAGGAAGGAAGGAAGGAAGGAAGGAAGGAAGGAAGGGAAATGTCCCTGGACTCTGGGAAAATGGCCTGACAGTAACAAAAACCAGCCATGCTAAGATTTCATCCCAAATGGCACCCTATTCCCTTCTGTGCCTTGTTAAAAGTTACATTGTGGAATTTCTTTCCTTCTTAATGCGTTTGAGCCAATCAGTTGTGTTGTGACAAGGTAGGGGTGGTATACAGAAGATAGCCCTATTTGGTAAAAGACCGAGTCCATATTATGGCAAGAACAGCTCAAATAAGCAAAGAGAAACGACAGTCCATCATTACTTTAAGACATGATGGTCAGTCAATACGGAACATTTCAAGAACTTAAAAGTTTCTTAAAGTGCAGTCGCAAAAATCATCAAGCGTTATGATGAAACTGTCTCTCATGAGAAATGTCACAGGAAAGGAAGACCCAGAGTTACCTTTTCTGCAGAGGATAAGTTCATTAGAGTTACCATCTTCAGAAATTGCTGCCCAAATAGATGCTTCACAGAGTTCGAGTAATAGACACATTTCAACATCAACTGTTCAAAGGAGACTGCATGAATCAGGCCTCCATGGTCAAATTGCTGTAAAGAAACCACTACTAAAGGACACTAATAATAAGAAGAGACTTACTTGGGCCAAGAAACACGAGCAATGGACATTAGACCTTTGGAAATCTGTCCTTTGGTCTGATGAGTCCAAATTTGAGATTTTTGGTTCCAACCACTGTGTCTTTGTCAGACGCAGTGTAGGTGAACAGATGATCTCCTCATGTGTAGTTCCCACCGTGAAGCATGGAGAAGGAGGTGTGATGGTGTGGGGGTGCTTTGCTGGTGACACTGTCTGTGTTTTATTTATAATTTAACCAGCATGGCTGCCACAGCATTTTGCAGTGACACGGAATCACATCTGGGACTATTATTTGTTTTTTAATAGGACAATGACCCAACACACCTCCAGGATGTTTAAGGGCTATTTGACCAAGAAGGAGAGTGATGGAGTGCTGCATCAGAAGACCTGGCCTCCACAATCCCCCAAATTCAACCCAATTGAAATGGTTTGGGATGATTTGGACCGCAGAGTGATGGAAAAGCAGCCAACAAGTGCTCAGCATATGTGGCAACTCCTTCAAGACAGCTGGTAAAGCATTCCATGTGAAGCTGGTTGAGAGAATGCCAAAAGTGTACAAAGCTGTCATCAAGGAAAAGTGTGGCTACTTTGAAGAATCTAAAAACTTAAATATATTTTGATTTGTTAAACACTTGGTTACTGCATGATTCCATACGTGTAATTTCATAGTGTTGATGTCTTCACTTTTATTCTACAATGTAGAAAATAGTAAAAATAAAGAAAAACCTTTGAATGAGTAGGTGTGTCCAAACGTTTGACTTGTACTGTATATAATGCACTATTTTTGACCAGGTCCCATGGGGCTCTGGTCAAAAGTAGTGCACTATAAAGGGAACAGGGTGCCACTTGGGACGCATCCTGATGCTGTTGTGGGACCCTCGAGAAGTGCTCTACAGCTGCCTGACACAAAAAAAATTGATTTAGCTGACTTAAGAATATCAAAGATTTTTTCCCTTCTAGGGGATCAATCAAAAACACATGCAACTAGCCTAGCCTGCCTAGTCCATGTCTGAATGTAGTTAATTCTTTATTGGTGGGATTTACAGAGGTTTGGGGTTGGGTTGTGATGAAAAGGTTGCTTTGTCGAGAGAAAACAGTGAGTATGAGTGAAGAAGCAGAGATCAGATACTGGGCAGCTTTGAAGTGGCCAGTAAAGATTTGGCTACTCATGAGAGAGACAATGTTGCATTTCTTCGGCGCCCACACTTAAACAGTTTTTACAACTCTTGGAAACCTTCAAGAGGTCTGGAGAAGAAGTTGAGATGGAGGGACCCTACAGTATTCCCTTAAACCTGCATCCAACTTTTGATGCTGTGACACTGAGTGGAAAATCCCTTTACACAAGAGGATCATGCAGTAAAGAGGTGAAGAAATGTATTACTGATATTGAAATGGGTCCATACATAATATTTCTTAGTGTTTCCTAACTTTTCTTACATTTAAAACATACCTTTGATTTGTAATTTCCCCCATTGACTGATTACATGTGTTTAATAAGAGAGAGAGTTTTTCACATGGTCACAGTGTTTTGTTTTTTCTTCATTTCCACAGCCTAGGTCCGGTCATTTTTAAAGTGTTTTGTAATGGAAAAAATAAAAAAGTAGTCCCTTTTTGTTTTGGGCAATTTTCTTCCATTTGGTGCCTAATGAATACATCCCAGGTATTTTGACTGCGAGGGACAAACCCCTAAGTATGTGAGGGTTGGCCTGGGGCCTGGAGTTCACATTGACTTCCTTTGAGACTTTGCTTTTTTTTGGTTTTGGGGGCAGAGAGGGAGATAAGACTTGGGTTCATTATTAGCAGGGTCAGTAACCTAACCTCTGTCTGCTGGTTATCCTGCTCAATCTGAGCAGCCCTCAGTCCCTCTATGGTAATAATCCAAGAGGTTATCAATTCAAGGGCTTCTTTATTAAAACCATCTGACTTGTCTCAGCCACGCATCTCTGATCTTCCCCTTTCATTCTCATGACAGGCTAGTTGGCTGGCTGTGTCACAGCTGCGCTCTGTCTGTCTGTAGTTCAGCTAAATAAGAATCCAACATGCTCTCTCTCAGCATTTCTAACCACTACACACCAATGCCCCAACTCTGTTTAACAGCCAATGTGTATGTATGACTTTGGCAATGTCTCTATCTCTGCTAGGATGGGAAAGGCGGAGAGGGGAGAGAGGCAGAAGAACAGATAGGAGAAGGGGGTTGGGTCTTCTCCTTTGAGGGATTTCTTTCCCAGGGGCAGAGTTGGGGTCAGTCAGAGGACAGGGGCGAGTTCCTCTGTAATCAAGTTACCTATCTACCTGCCCTGTTCACAATGACCTTATATATATTTTTTTATTTGACCTTTATTTAACTAGGCACATCAGTTAAGAACACATTCTTATTTACAATGACAGCCTAGGAACAGTGGGTTAACTGCCTTGTACAGGGGCAGAATTACAGATTTTTACCTTGTCAGCTCAGGGATTCAATCTAGCAACCTTTCGGTTACTGGCCCAACGCTCTAACCTACGCAGCCATCAACCAAGAATATTCCCTCTCTAGTAAACGCTCCTTCTTTCCTATTCTTTATGAATGACACTATATTTACACTATATTTACAGTAATAGGTTCGTCCTAAGATATGCATGCATTATTTTAATATAATATGCAGTTTTTTCTGCTCACCCTACAGTATCAGGTGTGAATGGGAAACATAAAGTCCCCACAGGGTTTGTGTGCATCTGTGTGCCTGCTGCGTGTGCGTGCATGTGCATCAGCAAGCCAGCCAGTCCAGATGGCGAGGCGGGCCTACAGTACCTGTCTCCACAAGCAAAACAGTGACAAGGACAGGGAGAGATGTTTCCGGGCCCAGGCCAATTTATTTTAATCTCATTTATTTGCCTGCATGTCTGTGCGGCCGTAAGGGGAAAATGCCTACATGCATATTTGATGTTCCTCTTGCCTGGGAGTTAATTAAGGAGATCTGTTTTTGGCTCCTGGGCAAGCTCTGACAGGCCTCCCAGTCAACACAGCAGGGTGTGATGGACAGATCCCAGTCCACACAGTGAGTTGCTGCCTCCTAGGCAGCGTGATGTGATGATGCCTCCCAGGCAGGGTGATATGATGGGCAGATCAGCTGCTTTGGCATTGTCTTACTTCAGATAGCGCGTCGATTCCACCTGCACGGATACTTCTCGTATCTCGCAAAGTGTATGGGATAGCTCAAAAGTTGTTTGGCTACAATGTGCTGTCTAACATTAGAAAATATTACCTATTTGACATTGTCTGCTGAACTCCATGTCTGCCTCAAAACAGCCTGTTAGAACAAGAAATTGGTCAATAACGTTTACATTTTTCTGTTGAGGAAGTCTTAGTACCACAGAGGTACATCGAGCTAAGGATTTGTGTGTTTCTTGGAGCAGTATTTCTGAAGCTTGACAACGGGCACGAAAGCTAGCATAATGTGTCCAACATTAGCTTGCTAGCTAGCTGAGCCAGTCACTGAAACGATGCCAATCACTAGCCAACCAACTACCTACCTACTTAGCTAATGTTGGCCACACAATATTGAATGTTTCCAAAAAAGCTAGCTAGTAAGCTACTGTAGTAGCGCTAATGCTAACATGATGAGTTTTCATGAAGCAGCTGTTCTGATGTGAGCCATTGCAGTAGCCTCCCGAGTCAGCTACTGTACTCAGCTGACCCAACGATACAAAGTTGGCCGTGACTGTGAATACGGAGTTTTCGCCCTTACAGAAACCTCTTTCTCCAAAGCTAAGGACCCGGATTGCGTTCTACGAATATGTTATTTATGCACACTACGTAGCTACTGCTTACACTCCACCTCCCTTTATGTTTCACCCTCATCTGAACCTTGATGACGTAGCATATCTCTCCTTTACATTCCTGAACAGCAAATTTGAAAAAAGAACATTCCCCAAAATATTTATTGAAGGCTACAACCTTCTGTCTGTTGTAACGGATATTGCACTTGCACAAGAAGGATGTGGGTCTCTACACATTCCGTTGCCACAAAAACGGTCAGCATTTTGTGTGATGATGTAATAGGCTAATCTTTCTAGTTGCTGCCATATCGTAGCCACTAGCCAGAGTTCCTGGAAAAAAAAAATGTAACTCCCACCTTGAGTTGTGCATTGGGGCAAAAAAACTATCTTAGTTTTAACCACTCGATGATCATGCAAGGACTGCATGAGTAGGCGACTTTTAGCCATATTAGCATTGACATGAAATCAGTCAAAACACCTCAAAACAAGACATGGTATCAAGAACAAGATGAAACGAGTCACTTACTAATTCCCCCTCATGACAGTTGCTTGTCACTGTTGCTAGCTATCTGGCCATCCAGAATCACAACAACACACAAACATCTGCCCCATTAAAGCGTTGTCAGCTAACCCATCAATAGTTCGCTAGCTAGCTATAGCTCCACTTTTAGCAGTTACGGATATAAAAAGCTTGCTAAGCTTTGAATTACGCTGAAGTTGTAGACATGCAGCTCCAAAATTAGGAAGGACTGTTATCAGAAATCAGTCCATAAAGTAGGCATTTATCTCCGCTGTTGCTAATGTGTGGCCTTGTATGGAGTGGCTAAGGTTCCGGATTTTCTGGAACACCACTTGCGATGGCTATTGATACAGTGATTTCTGTGCATGTGTAACAGTACTCGTCTTCCGTTGTGTACAATCAGTCATCGACACGGAACTCCAACATGTAGCACCAGTCATGTAGCTTTATTCTGATAAGAACGACACAAAATTGCACGTCATGCAATGCACGTCTCACCATCCAACTCTGCACTCACGCACGCTGATTTGGTGCTTGTTCACTGGGGTAGTTACCAAAATAATACAATTACAATATACAATATAATATCTTTAACAATGTACCTGATAAGAACGACACAAAATTGCACGTCATGCAATGCACGTCTCACCATCCAACTCTGCACTCACGCACTGTACAAAATACATGAATCCCCCCACCAGACACAGTAAGTTGCTAGCTAATACTGGCGGGAATTCTCTACAACAAAATGCACAACAAATATTCTCCAAAAACCGCTGCATCTTATGTGTGATGTTCGAATAACATTTACAAACAATTTGATATAAATTGTACATTTAAATCATCACTTGAGAGTATAAAAATCACTTTTGATGTACAGTGCTTTGCAACCAACAACTTACCGCTGATTTGGTGCTTGTTCACTGGGACGATTCTAACTGGAACATCCCCCCTCGTAAGCAAGCTACGCAAACCAGCCAAAAGATGCCATGTTGAGTAGGTGAAGGCAAAACAAACTCAAACCAAAAACCCATTGGCTTAACAATAAAGTGGCAAGTGGAATCACCAATATAACCCTGTTACACTTGTGCAGGATATTTTTTTCTGTACCTGCTGCCCAAGCTTCTGCTCAGTGCTCCCAGTGATCCGCTGCCTCTTCCCCTTCATTGACATGGAGGGGGAAACTTCATTTTGTACACTAAAGATTAGGTCGACATTCCATGCCTCAAGCGTGATTTCATGTTCATTTTCCATGTTGTGGCCTACACAAAACATGGTCATACAAACTTTTTCTTGTTGTCACAGTGTATTTAGGCAAGCATATCAGACACAAAATAGTGATATTTTCTCATTATCATTGCAAACATTGGCAAGTTCTTTTTTCAGCAACCCTTGCAATATGCCACCATAACTATGAAGATTGTCATCACAAATAGTAGGTAGTCTAAAGCGGTAGATGACAGAGGGGGGGGGGGCACCGGATACACATACTCTGACTGTCTAGAAAGTTCAGCTGCCCTAAAACTGTAACAATGTATTTGAGAGACAACAAGTGCTCATTGTGCAAATATATTTATGTTTTTAATAAACATTGTAGATTACATATAGTTTACATGTTGTCAACAATCTAAGTAATAGACAGAGACTGATTCCTCCCGCCTGCCAGTACTTAGCCGTGCATGGGCTATAGCCAATCAGCATGTGAGGCTAGTCAGCATGTTCAGCAGACACAAGGTGACCCACTCTGTATGTAATTATTTCATCAGGCAAAAAGACAACCCACACTACACAATGCCTAACATCCCAGTCTGTTCTTGAGCTAGCTAGGCAGGAATGCTGAAAGCGACCATTGGACCAGTGACAGACACACACACACACACACACACACACACACACACACACACACACACACACACACACACACACACACACACACACACACACACACACACACACACACACACACACACACACACACAAAAACAGGGGTGAGGGGGGGGGGGGGGGGAGGGGTCCTGTCACCTCCTCTCCTGTCCATAAATGGAGCTTAAGCTCTATTCAGAATTTAACGGTTCAGAAAACTGTTCAGTGCACCGGTCAACATGAAATGAGCTGTTGGTTTAGTGTCTTTACTGTTGGAGCTGACACTGCTGTTTTCATTGAGGGGGTGGTGGTGGTGGTGAAAGGGAGGCGGGTGGGGGTTCTGTTTGGTGAAACAGTGGGGAGACTGGTGGGGGTGGTGGGTTGGAGAGAGGGAGGTTGAGGGAAGAGAACCTCCACTCAATACCCAGCGGACAGCAACCAGACAGCAACACAGTTGTCCCAAAGAACAACTTACTTACTTCCATTTTGGCACGCGTTTCTGAGTCAACCAGGCAGGCCACTGCCTTTTCCTTTTCTTCTTTTCCACAGTCAGCCGTCACAGACTAAACAGTCTCGGATGGAAGATAGAGGCCATTAGCCTAATTCAAGTGATTTAACATGCTAGCTCCAGTCCACCATCTGGGATTTGGGAACGGTTCAGCACGGGGTTATTAGCAGCTAATCCATCTAATCTCCCAACCTCTCTATCCGAATCAAGTTTCACGAGCTCACTTCAATACCCACAGATTGCATGGGAGAGATTGCACAGGCAGACCTGGCTGGAAGACAGACACAGACAGACAGACAGACAGAAAAAGCAGGCAGACTAGGCCAGGGTCAAATTCATTAGCGCAAAACATAGCAAAATGCTTTGCAATGGAAAACGAAAACAGGAGTTTCTTGCTGGACAAGAGTCCCTCCCTGTTTCAGTTTGTTTTCTTCCATTTGGTGCCGATGAATATGACCCAGTCAGTGGATGCATCCAGATTTCCTTCCAGGACCTGGAAAATGAATCCCAGACCTGGTGGCTTCCAACTTCCCAACCTCTAAAGAGGCAGTCAGCATTTCTTCATGTCCTCACTGACTTCATACTCTTCCTACACTGCGTTCCAAATGGCACCCTATTCCCCCATAGGGCTCTGGATAAAAGTGGTGTACTATAAAGGGAATAGGTTGCCATTTGGGAGGCAGTCCTAGTCTCGGGTCTGGGGAGTGATGCACACGCACATGCACGCACACACACTCATGTGTAAGGCA